>NC_072393.2:36485000-36507500 GCF_028885625.2 Pongo pygmaeus
CGCAGGAGACTTTTTTCCAGGGACAAAATTCTCTTCTCCAGGATTTTTTTCATCTGTCAACAAAATCCAGCGGGTTTTTCTTTTTACCAGCCTCCCTCCCCTCCAGCTCTCTGGGCATGCCCCCAGTCCCAGCCCCAGCCAGAGCCACAGCTGCCTAGGAGGGAAGCATTAAAACGCTGATATGCTGTAGTTTAATGCCCCAGCCATCTCTGGGCAGCTGTTCCAGCCGAGCCATGCCAGGGCCAGGGTGTGACCCACTGCAGCCACATCGGGACGATGGGGAGGCTTAACGGTGCAGGCTCTTGATGGGGAAAGATGCAAAGAGCCGGGGGACCCTGGCTGCACCATACAACCCAGGACCTGCCAGGGATTCAGAAGCTCCCTGTGATGTCTCCTGGTCCTTATGTCCTCACCCCAAATTTGCTGCCACACTGACCCTACTGGCCAAGCACAGCAAGGATCACAGAAGGCCTAAGGAACTCCCTGCTCAGATTCAAGACAAAGGAAGGAAACAGGCTGTGTAATTAAGGTGCACCAAGCCAGGTGTGGGGAGAACAGCAGGGTCTGGAGAGCAGGGCACATCCCCAGACTGGCTGCAGCTGTCCCAAACACCTGCCCTGTTACTCCCAAGAAGGGGCGGCTTGTCATCATGCTTGGCTTTCATTAACTTTCCTTCCAGAAATCTGACCCGGACATCCGGGGTGGAAAGCATACAGAATCAAACTTCATTTATAAACTTTTCCCTCTGCGTTTCTTTCATGCCTGGGTCCCAGGTGACCACCGAGCTCCTCCAGGCACCTCCCACCCCTGGTAAAAGGGCCCAGCCATATTGACTCATTTGTGTGTGAACATTCGGCTGCAGGACTGTAAAAGCTCCCTTTACCAAAATCAATTCAAAGACTCAAAACAATCTATTGAAGAGTTTTGCAGCTAGCTTTTAAACCACTTATAAAAGACAACACACAGGAAAAATTAACCCCTGTGGCTCTATTAGGAACAGTATAATAAATATACATTTAAAAGATCTATAAACACATATTTATCTGCAAAATGTTCTTGCATAAAACTGTTATTGAAAAGGCTTTCATTTTATCTTTGTGTTATTGTAATTTTATTGAATTGCTTATTCATTCTTTGATATTGTATTTTAATGGTATTATAAATCTGTTTTATGTCTGAGAGGAGCCTCATTGTAAACTGATATAACAGATAATATGGCAATTCACCATAAAAATTCTAAACCAAAAATGCAGATCAGAACGCAAAGAAGCACTTTAATTCATTCTCGGTTTCTTTTCATTTTATTTTTTAATTATTTTTCATGTGCTGGTTGCCATCTGTTGATAAAGGATGGTTGTGTGAAACTCACTGTACAACACAATAGGAACTTTTTTGTATAATTCTATTCATAAAAAATGATAACAGTATAAAAGCATTACACTTCTCTAGACTGAGGATCATTAGCAAGTTCATTGTATAAACTGATTTAAATTAGTCACTTTTGGAACAAAATCCTTTTTTTGTAAAATATCTTATTTTGGGTAATTTTTAGTATCATGAATAAAAGAACAAAAAAAAACCACTTTCTAAAATGTCTCCTATTATTTTTATCCTTTTATTAAAAACAATGAAAAACAATTATGATAAAAGATGGTATCAACATGTACAGCAATTATGTCATAAGCCCAACTATGGCTCAGAAACTTCACAGGAAGTTCATTCAATAAAAGTATCTTAACTTGCCATCTCTAAATGATGAGATTTCCATTATCAGGAACAAATGATCCGGTCACCAATACTGTGGCAAACACCTAGTCCCAAGAGCAGGGCTTTATAGCAGCTCTGGTGCCTCCTCAAGTGCTCCTCCCACGGCCCAGACAATCCTGCCATCCTGGTGCCATGGCTAAAAGCAGCTCATTAATCTCAGCTCTGTCTGATCAAGGATCCTCTGGGCCAGAGACCAGGGACCTGAGAAGTTGCTTTTCCTAGGTGAGTACATCTGAATATAAAAGCAGGCGTCAAAACTGTCTCCTGTTAAAAGCCACCTAGTTCATTCCCCTATAGAGAAAAACAACAGGACTTAAGGAAAGTGTGGATCCCCACCTCACAACTTAGCAACACTACAGAAACAAGCAGGCTATGAATAGCACCTGCCAAGACAGCCGGCTCAGCTGCAGATAAAAAGAACGTTGTCAACACAAAAGCCTTCTATTACAAAATAGAGAAAAGTAGGTTTTCCTTCTTTAAGAATTTTGCACATAAATCATTGTTTCCAATAAACATTATAAAGGTTTCATCAGTAATTTAAAAAAAAAAGCTACTCATATATATGAAGATCACTTGGTGAGACACAATTAAGCCACACTGAAGAAGTGAAAATGGCTGAAACCCTAAGGTGAGCATATCCAGGTCTGCACAGCAAAACCCAACCACAACCTGGGCTTCTTCCCTGAGCCCCAGCCCACTACTGAGGGAGACTGACCTCTCTGTAGGAGTGAGAGGCAGGCCCTGAGGAAACCCGGGCTCACCCACCATGAGCTCATAGCCCCTCAAAGCATCACCAGGCAGTAAGTTTCTACTAGAACACTGAAGAGGGACAAATAGCCACCATGACAACGGTAATCACAAGGAAAACAACAGTGTAACACTTTTTGTCGCCGTCAAAAGCACAAACATCACTGAAACAAGTTTTCTTTCTATTTAAGCTGCTTTAAAAAAAAAAAAAAGGCTGCTACTAGGGGCAGGAAGGCAGGCTTCATTAGCTGAATGACATATATGGACTCTTAAGATGCAGCCCCCCTGAGAAAGTAGCAATCGGCCCTTCCTTCCTAATTCTTTCCAACACACACGCAGTTGATAGAAGTGATGGAGAGTTTCTTGCCAAATCATCCTAAACTAGGACGTAACCGCTACAGCCTTGCTCAAAAACCAGAGCTTACAGCTGCAGATGACCTGACGTATCAGGGAGCTCACACGCTGAAACGTTTTCTCGGGTTACATTTGATCTATACAGAAACAGATGAAATATACATGTAGGTTCTTAAGTATAATAACCAAACAAATGCCTGTGAACAAGGACCCAACTTGAGAATGACAACATGACCACGGGGCTTCTCCACCGCTCAGGCAGGTGGTGGGTAAATACGACCCTGGACATGAATGCGTGACCCCCAAGCAATACTAGGTTCGTGTTTACTTCTGCGCTTTGTAGAAAAGATGGATCCTGGACGTAGTCCTTTTTGACTTGCTTTATCTACTCATATAATATCTCTAAGATCCATCCCTGCTGTTGCACATGGCTGCTGTTCCTTCATTTTTACTGCTCTAAAATATTCCATTGTGTGAATGTTATTTATTTAACCTTAAAGAAAATGTCCTTCTGAGATGTGACACCTGGAGTGACAGATGTGTTCTGTGCTCTGGGCCCACCTACAAGGCATGATAACTGCAGTTGTCCTCGGGTTGGGGGCCACATGTTTTATGATGTGTCCTTCTGGGGAGAAGGAACGTGTTCAGGATGACCTGAGTAACTGACCTCTCCCTGGACCTAAGCCTTTGAAGGTTGTTGTAGTTAAGACATGGTCAGGTGTGGGTCCAAGAGACAGCACTAATGGCCGCTGCGCCTGAGTCTGCAGTGCACCCAGGCTGCAGGGAGGAAGCAACCAGGAGGCTGAAGTCTCCCTGGCTCTTGGTCCCTTCCACTAAGACATCCTGGCTTCAGCTGTAGGTCTGGGTGTTCCTGGGAGAATATCTGATCTCTGGTTGCAGGATGTCACTGAGTCCTGCGCAGTGTTGAATTCTGAGATGACTGAAGGAGAAGGAGGCAGAATTCCCTTCCCTACGGGTCCTGCTGAGATGTTAGCAGGTGTCAGCACAGGTCATCTGGCCCGGAGCCTCAAGATCCATCCTCCACAGAAGATCTGCTTCACATTTTTAAAATCGTAGCTTGGCAACTGTCAGTGTATTGTCTTCCACTTTGCAGTACATAAAGAATGTAAAACTGTGTCCTGTTGAAGGATGGCAGTGATACCATACAAGCAAAATACGGTGCTTTATAATTTTTTTTCCAGCATCCCTTTCCACCAAGGCCTGGCCAGCTCCTTAATGTCTAAGTTCATCCTCTGGACCTGATGAATCAATCATTCCAAGGTGGAGGTGGGTAATGACGGTGCTGAGAAGGCCATGGCTTTCACTTAAGGCTGACATGGGAGACAGGCAGGGCTGGACGCTGCTCACCGGCCCTCCAATCGGAGCTCTACCTTCCAACTTCACAGTGCGCCTAGGACATGCCCGGTGACGTCATCACATGGCTCACCACTGAAGCACTCCAGAGACCTTTCCATGTTGTTTTTAACTGCCCACCTAGCGAGTGCATTTCCGGTTACTCTTACGAAATCTAAACATGGAGCCTACAGCTCTGCCTGAAACCTCATGGAAACACACCAAGGTGTCTGCATACAGCAGACTCACGCCAGGTTAACGCGAGGGTCCTGGCCACAATCAGGCAGCAAGGTCAAAAGCACCCAACACTAATGATTTATCCTCTTGTTTCCCCACAACAGCAGGCCCGACATGGACAGCAGTACTTTCCATCCAGACTGTGTGTGAGACAGAGGGAGGGAGCCAGGGTCGAGGCCAGGAGAGAAAGAAGGTAGTGCTTAATTGTCGTTGATTATATATTTATTAAATATATATTTTTATATATATTATGTATGAGTAAATGCATTTCCTTGAAGATGTTTTTTCTTTTTTTTTCTTTTTTTTAATACTTTAAGTTCTGGGGTACATGTGCAGAACGTGCATGTTTGTTACATAGGTATACACGTGCCATGGTGGTTTGCTGCACCCATCAACCCATCACCTACATTAGGTATTGCTCCTAATGCTATCCCTCTCCATGCTCTCCACCCCACAAAAGGCCCCGGTGTGTGATGTTCCCCTCCCTGTGTCCATGTGTTCTCACTGTTCAACTCCCACTTATGAGTGAGAACACGCGGTGTTTGGTTTTCTGTTCTTGTGTTAGTTTGCTAAGAATAATGGTTTTATGTTTGTTTGTTTTTCTCAGACGGAGTCTTGCTCTGTCACCCAGGCTGGAGTGCAGTGGCACAATCTTGGCTCATTGCAACCTCTATCTCCTGGGTTCAAGCGATTTTCGTGCCTCAGCCTCCCGAGTATCTGGGATTACAGGTGCCCGCCAACACACCAGGCAAATTTTTGTATTTTAAGTAGAGACAGGGTTTCACCATGTTGGCTGGGTTGGTCTCAAACTCCTGCCTTTGCCTCCCAAAGTGCTGGGATTACAGGCGTGAGCCCCCATGCCTAGCCCTATGTATGTATTTTTTTAAGATACTAGGTCTCACTCTGACATCCAGGCTGCAATGCAGTGGTGCAATCATAGCTTTCTATAGGTATGAACTCCTGGGCTCAAGGGATTCTCCCATCTCAGCCTCCCAAGTAGCTGAAACTACAGATGCGTGCTACCATGCCCAGCTAACTTTTAATGTATTGTAGAGACCAGGTCTCACTATGTTGCCCAGGCTGGTCTCGAACTGCTAGCCTCGAGCGATCCTCCTGCCTTGGCCTCCCAAAGTGCTAGGATTACAGGCATAAGCCACCATCCCCAGCCAGTACTTACTTTTTGAATGGATGAATGAGTGAGTGAAGGAATAAATTAGTGATGGAAATAATAAAGGAATGAGTGAATGAATGAATGAATGACAGAATGAATGAATGACTGAATAAATGAAACTAATTATTTAGTTACCTTCTTCCCAGCCACAAAGCTCTCTGATACAAGATAACATCAACATCAAGGATTAGCAATATATGTCTATTGCTGAAAATTTGGAAAATAAAGGCATATAGAAGAAAGCAGCATAATAAAAACCCTTACATTTTGGAGTGCTTATTCCTTTTATTTTCCCTTTGTAATGTGTGCATGTGTGTGAATGTGTTGGGTTGGTATTGTATTTGGCGACCTGCTTTTTTCACGCAACATTGGGTCAAGAGCATTTCTCTCACGTGGAAAATGTTTTAAACCAGCCTTCCGCTATCAAATGCTGAGATAACCTCAAAGGAGTGGAAGTCCATACAACCAGACGCCAAAGGCCGGGCCTCCCTCTTCCAGCCGGGAGCTGCCCAACTCACCCAGGTGCACGCTGCCACCATAGATCCCTGAGTTCCACAGAGTAGCCTATGATCGTGAACTTCACTGCACGGCATTCGGCACTCTTTACTATTCAATGATTTGGGGGGCTTTAAAAATCAGAAAGCAAATGCTATGATCCAATGGTGAGCTCCGGTAAATAAGTTTAATTGTAAAACATCACATTTATTCCAGACGTGAAAACACATGAGTTTTGCCATTTAAGTAGAAAGACAAAGCATAATCCTATCAATGCATATTTTTCCTTTTCTTTTCTTTATCTTTGTTGTGGGTTTTGTTGTTCACCTCTACACAGCTTCATTGTCAAAGAACTCTACCAAGTGGGAGCAGTGGATTTACCTCTGCTCTCAATGATGCGGCTGGTTTACGAATCCCCAGATGATTTCACATTTGTAGACCCAGGATCAACTTTAAGAAATGTCCACATCTAGACCACAGGAAGAAGTTGGCTTCAGGTGCAGATACATCAGGGTAGACCCACCACAGTCTCCCACACAGTCACCCCATCCACAATCACCTTCCCACACTGCCACACACCTTAGAAAGATGTTTTCTCCCAGGTGGTAAAGACTGCAGCTGCTGCTCTTGTACTTGAACCTGGCCTCCAACACACACACACACACACACACACACACACACACACACACACACACACACGATACATTGCAGGAGAGGCAGCCTAGGGCATCCCATTGCATGTGGGGCAGCCCTCATTCAAGGCATCACCGAGAGCTCAGGGATCAGAAGCCACGAGGGGCATCTTCACAACCAAAAGCAGGAGGAAAAAACGTCTCTGCAGCACCCAATTTGATGCTGGCTCTCTGCCCCTACATCAGCTTGTACAGCCAAGCCCTCAAGGCTGTGCACACTGGGCCAGCCTACCATCAGTAGAGCAGGAAATCAAGCTACTAGAGAGGCAACCAAGGTTGCTTTGAAAGCATTATTATTATCATTATGATTTTAATGTAGTAGACCTGTGAGTTTTCCATCATTATAAATCCAGTCTGAATTTTCATTTTTAATGTTTACAATTTGACTATTCAGAATGAAATCTTAAGCAGCAAAGTTTGGAACAAGATGAATACTGCCAGTTGACTTACACCTCCCGCATATAAACAATTGTGTCAAGTTAGGAAAACTAATATAATTTATGTAAATATCCTGATTTCTTTGATATCAACATAACATGATGAAGGCTTCAAATTCAGACACAATTTTCCAACACTACAGCATTGAGACAGCTTTCCTTCAAGCACCTTCCAAACCCAAAAGAATGGGCAAGGGGTGTGAAGCCTGAATGGGAAGCGACTTGCCACTGGGTTTTAGGTTTGGAGGCCTATGGCCTCTGGTATATGGAACTTTCCTGAAATCTGACCCACCAGCATTCTGCACCAACTCTGTGACACAACAGTCCCTCTGTCTCCACTGCCATTGCTTCTAAAACGAGGGACAACCCCACTTAGAAAGGCAAAGTATCCTTGCATTATGTAGGCCAAGTCCAGAGGGGAAAACCCTTTAAAATTAGAGAATCTCTGGGCATAGTGATTCCATGGAAGCACACTGATTTTTTTTTTATTTTTTCAATTCCATAAGTGGAAAGTGAAGAAACCATTTTCATATGAGCATATTTTTCTCCAAGGAACAGTTAGAAAAATGCTGATGTGGTGTCTCAATACGTTTTACTACAATGCCATCAATTACATAAAAACACAATTAAGTCACTGTTTCAAAATCCTTAAATATTATTCAGCTAAAACCCAAAAGGACATTTTCAGTATTCCTCGGTCATTATCGAAGAAGCTCCGTGCTGTAGCCAGCCACCTCCGCCGTGCTCCCTAGGAACTAAACATAGGTAGTATACAGGCACAGTGCCTCTGTGTCTTCGCCGCTGGGCTCTCTGAGCGACCTCAGGTAATGAGGATGCCTATGGAGAGGGATTCCGCAGTCCGGCCACAGAGCCAGGCTTTACACCCTCAGTGCTTTCACTGGTCGGGACCGGCCAGGGAATGACATGTGAATTTAGGCTGGTCTCAGTTTTCCCGTCCATCCAATGAGGCTGTCCCTGCAGATGAATTTAAAAGGCTGTGATCCTATGAATTTACCTATTTGTTGTCACCCAGAGACTAAAATAAAAAAGGCAAAGATGTCTGAGACGAATACAGAGATTCATATGCTTTCATATCCGTATCCCTTTTTGTTGATGCACGGAGGCTTCTGGGTGCCTGCTGAGCGAGAGAAGGGGTTGCTGACTGTGATGCTGTCCTACCTAAGCGCTGACGGCCAGAGACATCACGCGCGCACTCCCACGCAGCTGTGGGAAGCGAAATGTGTGCGATCTTTTTGGAGAACAGTTTGGATATTTATCATTTTGTTAACCTGAACATACCTTTTCAGCTAGCAATTCTGCCTGTAGGACTACATCCCACAGGGATGTAAGTGGAAGGACGTTACTATACAAAGCCATGTGCAGAAGGATGTTCACTATGGTACTGTTTGTAAAAGAAAAGACTAGAAGCAACCAGAATGTCCATGCAGAGGGTAACGCATTCACTAGAGTCAAACGTGGCCCTTAAAAAGTATAAGGCAGCTCTGTGCAACAAAATATGATAGGATATAGCAGCTGAAACCTAACATGATATAAGACGATGACTGAGATACATAGATTTGCCACCATTTTATTATGTACAATGTAATATACACAGCAAAGTTTAAAGAATTTTGCCTGTACACCCATCACCTAGTTTATAACTTTAACATTTCACTTTATTTGCTTTATCACATATATACCCATCATTCCATGTATCTTAACTTTTGGATGCATGTCAAACTGCAGATATCCAAACTATATTCTTAGACAGAAACAGGTACAACATAGAGTGTAAAGTGTGGATCTCTCATTTAAAATATTTAAAATATACTTTTAATTTAAAGTAATGGCAAAACCGCAATTACTTTTGCACCAACATAAATATCTAGAAGACTATACTACAAACTGGTATCAGTGCTTGCCCCTAGGCAGGAGAACTGAGGAGCTGAGGTTAGAAGAAGACTCTCTTTTAACTGCATGCCCTTTGATTCTCTTGAATATTGTATTATGTACATCATTTTGTTTAATTTAAAGAATGACAATGCATCCACTTTCATGAGAGAAAGCTACTGTCAAATCTTTCAGGGCTCTAGATAGCTTTTGTAGAGTAGCCCTGCATGCTTAGAAGCCTGGCGCGTGTGTGTGCATGTGCACACGTGCCTGTGTGTGTCTGTGTGTGCATGAGCACGCGTACACACCCACACCCAGATGCTCGGAGTCTGCACAGTGAGGGTGGTACTGACCTCCCCTCATCTATCGCTGTAAGTCACTTTCTCATGGGGCTGAAACCTCGGAGTGTGAAGCAACCATCTTCAGGAGGCTCATTATTTAATTTCCAAGTAAGCAGCTGCAAAAGACAGCATGTTTGTTGCTGTTAGGGAGAACAGAGCACATGGAAGACAGGAGGGAAAGGCAGTTCCTCTGCTAAGGGTAGCTCTGCACTGTGAGTGCCCATGTCTCAGTCTCCCTTACTGTAAACATTTGTGCAACTTCAAATAAATATCCTCCCCAAGTCTCACACAGCCTTCAGCTCTGATGGAAATCCTATGTGTGCACCAGTGTGCCAGCGTGCACAGGCCAGAGAAGCATGCAAATACAGGGGAGAAGTCCAGCTCCATGTGAGGAACGCCAGAGAAGGCATCCTGGAGGGAAGTGAGCAGTCCAGAATGTAGACTCTCTTTCCTTACAGCACTCAGCCAGGCTACTGAAAGGCAGCAACTTTCGTTTCATTAAAAAAAACACAGCAGAGGAATAAAAGGCCCTTAGAAAAAACATAGAATTAAACATGATCATGGGAACAGTACTGTAAGCCAAACCTTCAAAGAAAAAAAGAATATTCCATGGCATTGCTGGACGTGTTCAACCAATTCCCTTCTTCCCTGAGACCTGTAGCTCGAGGTTCCAGATTTTGAGCCTCTGGGCTACCGCTCCACGTTTTTGAACAGCGATCAATTTCCTTGTGTGTTTTAAACCCTGGGAATCATATTCTACATGTGAGAGACAGTAAAATAGATTTTTAAAATTGAGGTTAACTGAAAATGTGGAGTTATGTCAACATGTCAGAATAAATACCTGAAATCCTTATTTTTCTACACATGAAAGGGATCTGATATCTAATGAGAGGGAAGGAAAATGCAATTCGTTAGCATTCTGCTTTATTCTTGAAAACATACATATAAGGCTAGTTTTAAAAATTCCTCTGATAAGACTGTGAGAACGCTGATTTCCACTAGGTGATACACATATGTACCATACATATACATACATATGTAAGAATACATATATGTACACACAATACATGTATACATGCATATAAATATACAGTGTATATGTTGTAACTGAGCCAGGCAGTATACTTAAAGGCAATAATATGATAGTATGAAGGCAATTTGTACCTTATCACATATTGAAAAAAAACACCCTGCACAGCCCCTAAACCTCAAAATCCAATACACAAAATGAAACTAATTGTACTGGGAAAAAAAATAAAGAAATGAGAAAATGAACTACGATATTCTCTTATTTGTTTAGTGTTCTCTTTCTCTAGAGTTTACACGAACATTGTCTCTAGTTGCATCTGCAAACCAATACATCGGCTGTCAGATCACTAAGGCATTTGACAACATCATTTTAGAGCCTTTAGTTACTGAGATATCAATAATTAAATGCATTCAGTTCACACTTTGTTCTTGTGGATACCAGCTATTTATCTCTGTCCTCTGAAGAAGCTAATGGTATAATGGGCAAAACATCAAGAATAATTAAGAAAAACGTTGTTACAAACTCTGTCAGAAGAAATATAACTTTTGCCCAGGCCCCCAGCTAGAATTCATTTATACAAGATCCACCCAAAACCAAGGCACCTTTGCTGAAAAGCAAAGTGCTAGGATCATGGGACAGGTAACTCCCTCACTCTGTCCACCTGAGGGGAAGACCAGTGGGCACTTCTCTGAGTGTGAGCCTTGAAAAGGCTTGGGTGTGTGCGTATAGCATCAGCTATAAAACACAGCGGGGACTGCGGGCCACACTGGCACCTCTCCCACGCTAGGGGTGGGCTCTCGAAGGCCAGCCCAGGCTGACAAACAGCAGCGGGACTGACTTGCTTCAGTGGACTGGCCGCTGCTGATGGCGCCCAACCTTTCTGCAGGCCACTCACCACCCAGTTGAGCCATCCATGTTTCAAAGCTTGTTTGCAGCATTAGCTGGTACCAAAACAGAAGTTCTGAGAACGTCTTATTCAAGGAATGGCAGGTTAAATCTTAAGTTAACAGGTCTATTTTTCTTTAGCAGAGAGTATCTCTCTCCTTTCATATCCAATAACAAATAAGAAGAGAGAAACTGTGAGGTGTTTTCTTCTTTAGGTAAGGGTCAGGCCTAGATGATATATAAACTCCAAACAGGAGATTATATTTTAAGTTGGTGACAATTAATTACAATACCATATACATACTACAGATAACACAATTTAAAAATAAACAATTATCTGGAGCCATAGTAATGGGAGATGACTTTGAAGAGACAGCCTTCCAGATAAGCCATGTCAGATATCTGCACATCCTTTCAAAAATCTTTGTCACCTAAGTGGGAGTGGCTCCCAGTCACTGTTCACCAATCTCACTTGCGGAAGAGTTGGTAGTCAACTTCCTGCATAGGGGCCATGTGAGCTCCTGGATGTCTACCTTAAACTTCAAAGAGCCACATTTATAGAAAATGAAATGCTCACATTTCATCATTAAATTACACTAGGCTCCCGATCTTCGTGTGGCACATGTATTGCACTGAAAACGGATATCTTGTTATTAATGACAAAGATACGGAAAATGTGAAGCTGAAATAAGCTACCCAAACTTAAGAGAAAGAAATGTTACAGGAACTGCTTTGTCAACCCTAATTGTGTAATTACTTCTTGGCTTGGTCACCCAAGCTCCGAGCAAGAAATAAGAGACAATGGTAATTTCTTACTACTGAAATGAAGGTGTCACCCTGTCTTGTGCATTCTGTGTAAGCAGGGCTAAAGTTTACATTTATATCACGTTACCTCCATTACAATCATCCAGGCCACTGCAAGAAATTAGTGGTATAAGGTCAGCCCTGGCAATGGGCACGCTCAAGTTTACTTGCACAAACATTTAATTTAGGCAGAGTGGAGGCATCTCTGCTTTTGGTCATCATCTTACCCCTCACCTCACACTGGTGAAATTGGTGAACTGCTATTGGCAACTTGCAGACTCACAGAAATAAAATAGTGTTTTTAAATGGTGCTAATACAGTGGCTACCAATAAAAATGAACCACTAGATGGCTTTAGATTTTTCACTTCTGAATATCGGAAGGTGCACTATTTATGGTGTCAAAGCTAAACCTGGGTACAGCACTTGGGAGTGGGGGTATTTGTGGAGAGAGAGGCAGGAACACCACCCTGTGTAACTCCATCCCTTTCTCTCTTCACTCCACGGTTCCCCTTATAGCTCGATAATTAATTACAAGGCCGCATAATTCTATCTTCAGTCCCATCAGCGTTGGGTCAGCTAAGAGCAAGGATCACATGCCAAAATTGTTGTGTGTTTTTTTTCCACACCAAGTATGAGCCACTCCTCATTCTAATGGAAAAAAGAGCGCAGAGACACAACTAGGAAGAGAAAAAAATGAAATTCCATTATAACTGGTTTCCTCACACTCCAGCCTAGGATATGAGTAATCATAAAAACTGTAATATCAGCTTTTTTTGTTTTCCTTAACACTGGGTTCCTCCTTTATTTCCTTTCAAAGAGGGTCAAGATCCTTTTTGTTTTTTTTTTTTTTTAATTCATAAAAGCTGCTGTGCGATAACCAAAAGGTTGGTTTCTTTCTGTAATAGCTCTGCCTTCCACGATACTTTTAAATTTGGGGGCAAAAATAAAACTCGCTAAACTCTCAGCAGCTGCCCTGAGTGAACTTGAAGCCCCTCACCTGCCTGGCCCTCAGGCCTTCTGGAAAGATCTGACGCCTAGCAGGGGTGGAGCAGTGAGCTGACCGGCAGGCATGGACCAGGAGCTGCTGGCACAGGCCTCGGGAGGTGGCCTCCGGGCTGCTTGGCCGTACCTTGAGGATTGGCCTGACAGCTCCCAATGCCCGAGCTCCCATGTGAAGTGCAGGGAGGAGCAGGTCAGTGGCCACAGCAGCCTGGCCTGGCCTGGGTCAGACCCTCGGTCAGCATCGCCCCAATGTCACTCTCTAGTTCTGTTTTCTCCTCCCTACCCACTCCCACCTTAATCAGCCACAGGGAATGGCGGGGTGCAAAATGGAGGCTGTTGACCTGCTGTGTGATCCACACATCCCTCCGGGCTCAAAACATCAATGTGCTTTTAACAAGGAGCCAAGTGCTGTTTAAACCTGGGGAAAAAAAAAAAAAAATGTCCAGAACACCTATGGGTCATGAAGCAGCCCACGCCGAGAAGGCAACCCCGGACCCCAGACGGAGGTGTCAGGAGCTTGTTTTCCCAGCACTTCCTGTTGGCAGGGACACAGCTCTACCCAGAGAAGGTGGGCCGTACCCCAGGGCACAGGAATCAGCATTGACATGCCCAAAAACTGACATGCATGCTTGTCCCCCACAGGCACGGGCATGTCCCCAGTCACCATGGTGGCAGAAGGACAATGGGAAACGCAGGCCCTGCCAGGCAAATTCTAGTAAAGATGGGCTTCCTAAAATCCCCCTTCTACATGAGAGCTGCCCAACCCAACGGCAGAGTTATGACTCACCGAAAGGGATACCCGCTCCTTCCCTCTAAGGACTGAAGGAGGGAAACGGCGCATGTAACCCTGGCCTAAGAGAGACCCCCGGGTTGAACCAAAGCATCAGAGATTCAGAGGGCATGCGGTGAATGTGGACAGAGCAACACCAGGCCTTCCTGAGCTCACCTGTACCAGAGCCTCAGGAAACATGTCTGTAAAACCGCTCTCATAGTAAGCACTTTATCTACTTTTGGTGCAGTGATGAGTTAAAGGGGCATTAATTTTCTTTCATAGCCTGAAATAGCTTATTTATCATTTTTTTGTCTTTGTCACTGATATTTCAGATCTGCTGTGAATTGCTGTTTTTTTGTTTTGTTTTGTTTTGTGTTGTTGTTGTTGTTTAATTAATCTGCACTCATACAACCACCAAAACAATCACGGTCCTACTGGTACCAGCAGATGTGGCCGAGATGTGCCCTGAAACTTCCCAACTGCAGCTCGACCCTGCTTGCAGTGCTGTGTCATAACGAAGGGAAGTCAACTCAAGATGCATTTTCTGGAAATGCCATGGACTCACAGGGAGAAGAAAGTACAAATAGTGTTGCAAGGAAGGAGGCCAGCGGCTGCATTCGCTGTGTCACTGCGGCCAAGGGTTCTGGGTACCTTATGTTCACCACCTGCCACCTACTGTGGTGTCAGAGCTGTCTGGTCCAGCCGGGACAGTCAATTGATTTTCACAGAACGTCCATTTTATGTTTCCACACCAGAGCAGGCTGCACCTTCATAAGGAGGGGTGGCTGCTTCTAAGGGCAGAGCGGCTGGGCCCCAGCCAAGCCTGCCTCCCTGACTGCAGAAGATGTCACCTCCCCCGGGCACTTTCTTCTGGGCAGCGGCAAGGAGGAGGAAGGGAGAGGAGGTACATGAAGCAGATGTCCCCCATAAAACCAAGGGTGTTCCCTTCTCACCCTCTCCCTTTTCCCACTCTAGCTGAGTCTCCAAAAAATGCATGTTTCCATTCACAAAAAGTATGCAGAATCACTGGTGGGAGCAAAAGAAGACCCTTTTTCCTATTACAGGCAAAACCCAGGCTGATTCTCTTGCTTCCTTCAGCTGTCAATGAGGTGGTGTGTTCCCGGCCTCCTGACAATATAATCAACATAAACTTTATTATTACATCTGGAATTTCACGATATGTTTAGTAATTGATTACAGAGACACAGTCCAGAATGCGGCTCCCACTCGCTCTGCCACGATTCCAGTAACCTAACTGCTTAATGCCCCTGGAATGTATAAACAGTGTTAACCGCTGCATTCCCCACACTGCCATGGCAGAAGGGAACCACGGAGCCGGTGGGGCTCTGAAAGCTCAAGGCCATTTTCACTTACTGAATAGAATGTCATGGGATACAAACTGAGATCACATTTTTTGGAGCCATGATGACCGATGACCCCTCATCAGATGTGATTGGGGCACAAATCCACTAAAATTATTAGCTGTATTGGGGAACTGAGATGTGCCATGAAGTTTGCACAGGGCCATTACCCATCCCTACTTAGTCTCAGTTTGGTGGGGACTCCAGTTTAGGGCACTGTGATTACTGGGGTTCTTCAAAAAGCTGCACAACTCGCTATTTCTAATTTTATGAACACCATGATATGAATGCAATGCAAAGCAGAGAAAAAGCCATATTGGGTCAGGCCTGCAATTACAGTGGCTAGTGCACTTACTATCTCCTAGGAATAAAGGCAAAAAACAAAACAAAACAAAACAAAACAGGGGTAGGCCAGGCACATGGCTCACACCTGTAATCCTAGCACTTTTGGAGACCGAGGAGGGTAGACTGCTTGAGCCCAGGAGTTCAAGACCAGCCTAGGCAACATGGCAAAACCCCATCCCTACAAAAAATAGAAAAATTACTCAGGCATGATGGTGTGTGCCTGTGGTCAGGAGGCTGAGGTGGAAGGACTGTCTGAGCCCAAGGAGGTCGAGGCTGCAGTGAGCCATGATCATGCCGCTGCACTCTAGCCTGGGTGACAAGGGAGATCCTGTCTCACAATAAATAAATAAATAAATAAATAAATCCAGGGGTGAAGGCCACACTCAAAGTGTCTGGGAGTTGGGGCCTCAGAGAGAGCTACATGAACAAGGCATTTGTTCCACTCCCACCAAGGGATGGCCAAGAGCAATGCAGCTGCCCTCCCTAACACTACTCCAACTCAGGAGGTTATGACCAAGGACATGCGAGCCCCTCTCTGGGTGAAAACAGCTCCATTCCCCCTGCAGAAACGCACCCACTCAGCTCTTGTGCCTACACTCTCTCTCCTGTAACAAGTCAATTTACAAAAACCAGACCCATCCCAGCAAGGGGACCTGGATCGGCCCTTTTCACCCGCATATCATCTTGAACCCAAACAGTCCATTGAACCAGCAAATCCTCAGCCAACCCCCTGGCATGCAGAGTGTGTTATCTCTCCAGGCAGATCCACTTTATAAACCACCAAAGCAGCCCCATGGAAGGTTCTGCTTGCAACAAAAAAACAAACATGCTGATGTCACTCCAACCTGAGTTCTTGGGCCCCAGTGATGGGGCCCAGGGGGCTTTACAGCGGGATGCTTGTCCCAGAGCTGCTTCTCCAGGCCAAGTGAGCCATCACCCTGGGACCACCTGGACCAGCCAGGCCCCCATGAAACTTGGCCAGCGCGTTCCCGTTAAAAATGGCCCTGCCATTCACCTCAGCCAGGTTCCCGCACGCACGCTAATAAGTACTTGTTTGTTGAACTGAAAAATCATTACCACAGAACACGTCAAGTAATGAAAGATGTTTTCCTCGCAGAAATGTTAAATACTTCACTTCTTTCAAAAGGAGCATGTACATGTGTTTCCAAATAATACCTTGCTCCCTCCCCACCAACACTACATCAGAAAGTGTGGAGCTCCAAGACCCAATTTGAACAGGGCTCATGTTGCATGGCTCTAAGAACCAAGAACATGCTGTTATTTTATTTATTTTCCTTTGCCCAGCTGACTACGTGTTTGTTCTATTACTTATTTATTCACCTAACCATCTCGGTAGGAACCTCCGTCACTGTCACGTAGGGGAGGGTCCACTCTGCCTTACAATTTTATACAGAAAAGCAAGAGAAAATAACACCACCTCGGCCTCATCTATTACACACCCATAGTATTTGCTAACTAATATATATGAAAGAGCCATTTTACTACAAGCTCAGAGCAGAAACAAAGGCAAGAAATGGAATGGGAACATTTCACCACGTGAAAACGACTGATAACCCATTTTCTCCTCTGGCAAATATGAATCTCTGCCCCCTTTCAAAAGCTTTTTGTTAGGCAGATGAGTAATAACAATTGTGTCTTATGCATACTGAGGTCTTTTAAGTGTTTTGGAATGTCTCTACCTACAGGGAGTCACACTGGTTAATTTCTGCTGCCTTTCCCTCTCATCCTAAGGCTTCAGGCAAAGCCAGCAGGGTGGCGGCTGAGCCTGCTTTGAGTCTATGGCAGCTGAGTTAGGAAAAACCAAAATGACTTCCAGGTAACCTTGTCTCATGGAACTCCAAGAGGCAAATACACATCACTTAGATAGAACACTCAAATATCAAGTTGATGCGGGGTCAGTGGAGTCTTAGGTTTTCTCGCCATAATATATGGTTTTGAATGTGGTGGCTCTATCCTGCCATGCCCCATTGAGACATAAGAGACCTGTGTTTATTCCCATCTCCCATGTCAGAGAATCCATAACCCGGGGACAGAGATGCTGAAATCCTGGCCAAAATGCACACCCACAGAAGCCAAACCTCCTCTAAAGAATAAGCAATCATCATCCCTTCTTCCTGCCCTTTCTCTGTCATGTGTTCAGTGAGTCACTCAAACAGCTGCCAGGGGTTACCTGGGGGAGCAAGAAACACGAGATCCTGACCAGGGCTCCAGGAAAAATGACCTGCGTGAACTTCTCAAAACTTAAAGACTTTCCCTCTTCTTCACCCATTGCTTGTTTTCCCTTTTTTAAGAGGGAGCAAATCTCACTCTAATTTTACTAGCATTAAAGATTGATATTTTTTATATGTGAATTCACAAATCTACCATAAATGATTCATGGGATCTTTCTTCCTTTGCCCTTCCCTGACGAACCGCCACATTTTGGAACTGCGTTGGCTGACATTAAGCAAAGCGCTTTCTCAGCAATTATTTGGAAAGGAGAGATGGCAACTACAAGAATTTCTCTCCGAGGAACAGAGGAGCTACCCTCACAGCCCACTTCCAAATGGCCAGGTCTCATGGAAGACAGAAGGGCCTCCTCCCCTGCCCGGACACTGCCATCCACCTGAAGCTCTCAAGCCCTGGTCAGGCATCTAATCGAATCTCTGGCATTCCTGTAGCACACCCTGTTGTTGGTCTAGAACACGTACTGACTGCCCTGGAAAATACTGACCTTAAGGACAACTGCTGTGTGTTCAGAAAACTCATGAGACTGGTTGTCTCCCACTCTGACTTGTGAGCTTAGAAGGCCACCAAGGAGATTCCGGCTCAAGAACCCAAATCATCACCTGAAGTCAAAGCCACTCATTTCCCTAAAGCCCAAGTTCTGATAAGGAACACTTGCCCCAGCCTCCTGAACAGGTGACACCTCTGTGAGGGTACCAGCAGGCCTGGCAGGTGCTTTTGCTTATCGGGGTCTCTCTCTATATATATTTCTCTATCACCAAAAGGCCAGAGCTGTGTCACCCCCGTGGGCTCCAAGTGCATTCATTACAGAAGGTGGACGTCACATCATGAGGTGCAGCCACCGGAGATTCCTCTGGGACTCTTGGCAAGAAATCCCCGGTGCTGTGACACGCAGGGAGTCAGGGACAGAGTCCCTAGTGCACTGATCTGGCGTTCCCTGAAAACGGTGTCCCAGCTCAAAAACGTGTTGCTTTCTTCCTTTTCATGAATTCTAATATTCAAGCCTTTTTTCCTCCTGCTAATTTTAGAAGTCCTGCTATTCTTTGGGAAGAGAATGGTGTGAAAATCAAGCATAGTATCCAAAAATAAAAGAGTAGATCTGTTTCAGGGTTTGCAGCATATTTCACTGAAAAGCAACTCCAGATATGCCACTTTCTATCTAGTTTTTAATACATTTTCCAATTCCTCCAGAATATTTTAGCTTCAGAAAAAGCAAGAACGAACTTCCTGAACTATGACAATTTTTTTGAGGCTGAAAGGGGCACCCAGAATGATCTTTAAACCATGACTGGGGGCCTTTTCAGAATGTGACGCCAGGTTATCGCTCTCTGGCTAGGACTCTGTAGTGCACTTTGTGGGACCACACGGAGACAGATTCGAAGTAGGATGGATGGATTCTCTAGGTCCTTGAGCGTGTTCCAGTTAGGCAAGAGGCCAGAGGAGATGCATAGCTTACTCTGGGCATCTTGACGGTGGACCTCATGGAATGTCTTTCAAGCTTCTCATCTTCATGTTTTAAAAACTCCAGTTATCTAAGGAACGAAGTTTCAGACCCACCAGAACTGTAGAAGGGCATTGGATCCTGGTCAGCAGGGTCTCACTCCAATTCTTCAGGGTCTGAGACTCTCTGGAAGAGCCAAGAGTGTGGGCTGGGGAGTGGAGGGAACAGATGCGGGGCACCAGTGGATTCCTGAAGACCCCAGCCTATGCCTCCTCACCAGCCAGGGAAGCCAGAGATTTTTAACAAAAAGTTACAACTCTGTGTCAAGCCCTTCAAGCAAACAATAAATATTACTTCTGTTCATAATCAGACTTCTCTCCAGCATCGTCTTTGAATGTTGAACCTTTTTCAATTAATTAAAAACTATGCACTGCAGAGTGCATATTTTATCAGCCCTCAGCTGCTTAAGTGTCTAGAAAAGACCAGGCAGTTTTTCTTTCTTCCTTCCTTTTTTTTTCTTTTTTTCTATTTTTTTTTTTTTTTTTTTACAGGCAACCCAGAGCAAGTACTTGCAAGGGTCATATCTTTTTAATTATCTTTTCTCTCTTTGATTAATTATTCCGTCTGACAATAGCGTGTTTCTAATGCTATTCACCTGCCTTTGATGATTGACAACTTTTCTGTCTGATTCAGAGCAAACAGCTGCTGCCACAATCTCCTAGCAACCCGGGTGTGATGGATGAGCCCCCAAGATGGATGGCTGCAATAAATCATGTCTCCAGCCATAAAACTGAGAAAAGGGGATAAGAAGAAAAGCTAACAAAAAACAAAACAAGGTTTCTTCCCATGAGTGCACTCAGTTCCTTACCAATTATACCTGAAATGGACTTTGCACCTATTAATAGCAAAGTTTTTCTAATCAGTAAAAATGGGATGATGGCATTTGTATCAAAGGTGTTTAAAATTGTTCCTGCAAATTGGCACTTGTACTCCAATTACCTCCAACACTGCCCAAGTGCAAGGGCAGATGATCAAAGTTTTGCCTTCTTCCACGAAGTCTCAGCAAGGAACAACATCACCTTTGTACCGTTGGCTACGATTCCAGGCACCAACAAAGAATACAAATCTGATTCTACCCAATTTTTGGCAGCAGCTGGACACCACCAAAAGTAAATTCTAAGTCATGCTGAGTGCAGTGCAAAGTGTTAGGCTGCGAATAAAGTTATTTCAAAATAAACACACACACACACATACACACACACACAAAGTTGCCTGGAGTTGATGAGTGAATCAGTACCATTTCCATTTCTTTCCTGTTCATGGTAGTTGCAGGCGTTTTACATGTCAGGGAAAAGTTTGTCCCAGAAGCAGCAAGATAGGAACATTCAGCCCTTCCACAAATTCTAGATTCTCATTTCTTTAGGCAGAAAAACTCTTCCAGTCTAACTTTCTATCCCATCATTCTTAAAAATTAATGTCCACACTGTAAGTCACACAACAAGCCTTTGATTTCATTAGCAACCCCAAATAAAGTCACATATTTAATAGAATCCCTGCCAATTAAATTTGCACTATCGGGGCTCTCCCAGTAGTGAAGATCCAGCAGGAAGGCCTAGAGAGTTTCTGTTTTCCTTTTTCCACCAGGGAAGTAGGCTGCAAGGCCTCTTGCAGCAGAAGAGGTGGAAAGGCCAGAGCTTCACCGAATCCTCAGGCAGCTGGGGGCTGTGTCAGTGAACCAGGCTGCGTCCCTGAGTACTTCCAGTAGGTGGGGGTGTCCTGGTGCACACAGCTCAAGGGTGCAAACCCAGAAGCGATTAACTGGCAGGGCTTGGAAACAGCTGTCCACATCAGGCCTCATGGGGGTCTGCTGGGGCCCTGCAGAGGGGACAGAGCTCAGACACAAAGGGGAAGAGGCTGCTGGGAGCCCGGGCAGGGAGCCGCAAAAGATTATTTTTTATCTGAAATATTCCTGAGATGTGGAAGTCTTTACGTTTCTTCATTCTCACACTACTAACCAAGCCAACCAAAAGATTTTTTTAATAGTTATATTGTGCTAAGCTTTTCAGATACGGTGTTGGTTTTTTTTTTTTTTTTAGCATGACATGGAGTTTAAAAAAAATCAGACAAGGGTTCTGGCTTCAGCAACTGCAGCTCTGTTTATATTTTAATGTTTTGTACGTGACTGCTTCTGTGGGGGAAGAAAGAGAAAGAGGGAGAGAGAAAGTTGCCTGTGAGCTTTAGTGTAAATCACAGATACTTCATTTTTCTCTGTGTCCTTGGAAATTATTCAAAATTAAAGCCTTCCTCCCTCCATCCTTTCTTTCTTTCTTTTTTTTTTTTTTTTTTTTCCAGTGGGGGAGTCTTCTGTATTGCACATGCGAGGGTTTGTGTCTGGTCAGCTGCAATGAGAAGGCAAGGCCAGTTGATAGAAACACACACACAGGCCCCTACCCTGCCCCAGCTTGTCCGACTCTCAAGTTACAGGTTTACACGGCAAGTCTAAATAATATTCAAAATGATAAATGGTACCCGAAGCCCGGCATCCACCATCAATCTTTTTTTAAGGAACATCCATCTTCAATAACGCACGTTTGAATCATGTGAAGTCAGGAGCCCTGAGATTCATTTATACCACTCTTTGCAAGCCAGGGTGGCTTGAATGATACCTGTCAACCTTTTTCTTTTTTTTTTTTTCCTCTCCCTTTGACTAATGGGAAAAAAAAAGAAAAGGCAGGGAAAAGAGAAAAGGAATGAGAAAGGGGGAAAAAAAAGTCAGAAGAGCGTCAAAGGCCGAACAGTGTGGTTTAGCAGATAATATGAACGAACATAACCTCTCCCATGCCTCTGCCCATCTCCCACCCGCCACGCCACGCACCCAGCCATCCAGAAGCAGGCTCTACCCCCCTCTCCCCTGTACCCCCCTCTCCTCTGCCCAGCCTCTTTCCTCCCTGTCTCTCTTGCCAAATCAGCAGAGCTCCCTCCTGCAAGCCACAGGGTACAGTACCAAGAGGAGGAGGAGACAGCCTCACATGGACCTGGGCTTCCCTCCCCTCCCTGTAGTCTGGCTGGGGCCCATATGATAAATGACATATGTCATTCTGTCAGGAGGGAAGGGTGGGTCAGTGATG
>NC_072393.2:36510000-36590000 GCF_028885625.2 Pongo pygmaeus
ATCAAAGTGATTATAGCAATTACATCTAACAGAATTAATTACAGAACTTCGCATCATTCCAGGATACATAATGCATTAGAGGTAAGCCAAAGAAAGAAAACATCTTGATTGTAGTAACTATTGTTGGGGTGTATTTTCTCTAGGAGCAATGCCACACCAACGGCAGCTTTCAGCGCAATGGAAACTGAGGGGTTTAACAGGGAAAAAGCTGTATTCTCTTAAAATTGAACTCACGCTTTTTGCTTAATAGTACGTTGGTGATGGTAGACATATAAAATCAATTTAATTTTTTAAGTGTAAATCTTTAAAAGGTGCTGGTTAATCCACCTAACCAATGTTACTACATAAAGGAGAAAGCACATGGGTGAAAGACTTACAAGTCTTTACGTATGCAAAATAAATTCACTCAAGGCTTCATTAATATTAATTTAAATTCAAAACCCATTTACATTAAATTGTTCATTAAAAATTGCCTATTTTATGCAACATGCATTTCTCAAAGAACTCAGAGGAAACTGAATACATAGGACTAGATTTAATGATGGGAATGGAAAATCAAAAGTAAATGAATTGGAGTCATTTCACGTATATTACCAACAGCTCTTTGCTCTCCATTAAGGATGGGTTCCACTTTGGGAAACAAATATATATTCTGAATATTGTGTTTTCCACTGCTATAATCTTGTAAACATGACCTCCTGGCCTACCACAGAGGAAAAAGAAGAAAAACAAGAGAAACTGGT
Source organism: Pongo pygmaeus (assembly GCF_028885625.2). Taxonomy (NCBI): domain Eukaryota; kingdom Metazoa; phylum Chordata; class Mammalia; order Primates; family Hominidae; genus Pongo; species Pongo pygmaeus. The sequence continues at coordinate 36,510,744 of NC_072393.2, forward strand.
GGAAAGGAGAGGGCAGCCAATCCAAAACCTGGCTAGCATTAAAATAGGGATGGTTTGCCTTCAGATCTCACCTGGATTCACAGTGCATTGTGAGTTAGGCTTGCGTTTTTAAAAATGTACGTAAGTTAGCATCTGCCAGTGCCCATCTTGATCTAGAACTAACACAACTAACAGTGTCTTTCTCCCCTACACTCTACCCTTTACAATCCTTTATTCTCTTAGTCAGGTGACCAGGAATGCAATGACAAGGAGTTGGTAAGTTCCTTGTGCCCTCCCTCCTGACAACAATCTGAACTTACCCTGTTTCCCCAACAGCTGTTCTGGATGAAGAAAACACAGTCATAATTAATAACATGTGTCCTGACAGTATGAATTAATAATTTATCATTAAGCACAAACAAATTTAAATTATTCTTCAAGAGCCACACCTTTGCATATCTGAGAAAATAAGGTAAGGAGATGGTTAAAATGTCCAGGTAACGTGACCTTCAGTGAACTACTCGCCCCCGTCCCACCAACTGTATCTCTTGGACTATTCTTGTTGAAATGCTAAAATAATTTACAGAATTGAAAGTAATTAAACCCAAGAATCTAAATGCTGATCAAACTAAGTGCATGTGCTAGAAATGTCTTCTTTTTTAAATGGGGCTTATAAAATATTCAATATTTGGTCAAGGACACTATGTAATCTTTCTAATAAAGATTCCTAAACCTAGAGTATGACAGTTGTTCAGGCAAGTGGTTATAAGAAGATTATGTTCTATGACTGTCTTTTTTTTTTTTTTTTACTTCCAAAAATGCATAGCGTTATTCTGGTCACAAACAGTGACCTGAATTTTTAAGTCCATTTCTAAGTGTAAATTTCTACAAATGGTGAAAAATTAAGAAAAGCTACCAAGTCTGTCTCCAGTCCTTACAATTCAGGTTTGTTTTTTTTTTTTTTAAAGAAAATCCAGAAACAGGGGAAAAATATTGATGGCCATTGTTTAGTGGGATTTAAAAATTTAATGACTAACTGCAAATACTGGAAACTGGAATTAATCTGTCTGGATTTTTTTAAAAAGGCTTACAGACATTTAAATGTATGTATCGGGACACTTTATCAACCTAACATAAAATTGTCATCTTATCTTATTATATGACTATTTTATGCATGTGTCAAAGAATTTAAAAATGACTGCCTGTCTATTGAGTCTAATTACAACTGCACATTATCTGTCTGGATGTACCAGTCCATATCATTGTTACTAAATACAATATACTGTATTCACCTTTCATTTGTAACTTCAGACAGAGAAACCACAATTTAGAGCATAACTAAAACACAGACACACACACACACACACACACACACACACACACACAGAGTGAACACCTACAAGGGTTTGGGATACGGGATACCACTGTTCCCTTCTGTCCTTTTCCCCTCCATGGGCTTTGAGGGTGATGCTACAGGGGTGTGATAAAGCAGCTGATTTGAAAGATCCATCTACCTACCTGGGCTGGACACTAACACAGAAGGGTAGACACACACACCCTACTTTATTTCATTTTTATTAATTTTTTTACGACACGACCAAAGCTATTTTTACCCTCTGCCCAGTGACAGGCAGGGATGAAAATGGGGCAGGAGGAAAGCCTTACAAACTGCACTTGGGATAACTATGAACTGCTGCCACTCTTGGATTAAACATGGCTGTGTGCACCAGGACCGGGCACTTCCGAATCCTTTCCTCTCTGCCTCCCCGCCTGCCTGCCTGCTTGCCTGCTTGCCGCAGCCCTGGCCCCAGCCTGACTCTGGCAGGACACGTGTAAAAGAGAAAGCACCACAAGAGGTCCAGGCACTCTGCCTTCAAGGTAGCCTTTCTCTTTCCAGAAATCCCAGGAGTAGAGGGCGGGGGTAAAGGAATGATTTTAATTCTCTCAACTCACCTGGGTTTCACGGCATTTCCCACGGCCCTGAGCAGTCACCTTTCATTCTAATCACTTGACAAAACAATCTTTAGCAAAAAGAGGGGAAAAGGCAGACGTGTGAGGCAATTTAGGGAATCGCTGCTGAGGCATCAGTTATTGACTATCTGGCTTCTGTTTATGAGCGCGCTCAAGGCAAAACTGAGAACAAAACGACAACATCAACAGCTCACAATCAAGTGTGGCCCTGGAGAGCAATGAAGCCCTAACTGACAGCTGTCAAGATAATGGGGGCACTGCAGCTGATTCTGGAAGGTTCTCTTCCCCACGTGGACATCCAAGGGAATAGCCTTGCCTCCCACCTCCTTTGTTTTTCTCCTTCGTCTTCTTGGTTTTCCTTTTTAGAATTTGCATTGTCGCTCTGATTTCGTAGGAAATGGGGGAAGAAAAAAATCATAGAACGGTCAAAACCAGTCGCTCTGCCACCTTGCTACAGAGTAGAATACCTGTCCAAGGAGAAATATGTGGCAGGTATGAGAGGAAATAAATTCCCAAAGCTAAGGCCGAAATGCCCTTCTGAATGCTCCATGTGCTTCCAAGAGAGAAGGGAAAAGCTCCTCCCCGGAGCTGCCCGATGTGTGGACCAGACTTAGGAAGGTGTCATCTGGACACCACCAGGTGGGCCACCTCTTAGGCATGCCCATGTCTACTGGCAACATGGAACCCCCTCTGCCTGTTCCAGGGGGATCCACAGTGTTCTGTGGCACCAGCAGACCCTAGGGGGTCCAAGTCACTTTCACAAAAGTCAAGATGCTTGAAGATTTACCCTCGCCTTGTTTTTACCACCTAAGAACTCCATGGAACATTACCCCCTTTCAAAGAATATAGCTCGCTGGCAAATTGTGGTTCAAAGGTTTCTTTTTTTTGTTTGTTTGTTTTTGTTTTTTTTTTTTTTGGAAGCATAAGAAATGTCTTTTATGATTTCACATTTGCCTCCAGAAAATTAATATAAGTAAATAAAATATCTGCTATTAAGTATTACACTAAAATTTTTCTGGCATTTTCAGAAATGTTTTTTAAAAACCACTTTGAACAGGAGAAAGTCATGCTTTAAGCAAGGGATAATGGTCATTTTGCCTGAAGGACACTGTCCTTCCCTAACCCCACTCCTCTGAGCTTCTAAAAGCAGCAACATCTGTCCAGCACAAATGCACAGCCCCTGTAAATTACAGGTCTCAAGGAAGCAAACTCCCGCCCAGGTTTCTCTTTGGCAGGTAAAGAAACCTCTCTTTCTCTTTGAGAAAAGATACTAAGCCATACATAGTTTCTATCAAAACACCAAAAAATCCTCAAGTACAGAAATATGTATTTTCAGGGATTCTTGGAGCCTGCTTCGGCCTTCGGGAAAGCAATGATACATTGGCCTAGATATGAAGACTGTGTGTACCTGTGTGCCACGTCCGCTCACCCTACCGAGCTCTTGGCCTTTTGTGGTTGTTATTCTACCCCAGACCATTAAAAGGGCCCTAATTCCTATGACATGATTATCCAGGTACCAAAGCCCATTTGTCACCTGCAGCAGAAAATTGAGTTAATGCACAACTAAAGGCAGCCAGGACTGTGTAATATCAACTTGATTACATCAAACTAGCTGCAAACCTAATTCTGCTGGATGACACTGCGTCGAGCTTGTCATCTCCAATCATTAAAGCTGTCAGGAATCCATCAGGTTTACAGCTAATTAGGTGAACACTAATGAAGCTGGCAAAACAACTTTTCTTTTTTTATGGCTGAGCGGACCTTTCAGTTTGGAGGGGAAAAAAAATTCTCGAGTATTCTCAAGGTTGCTGGGGACTGGATTTCCAGTTACCAATCAGCAGACATCTTTCTTTTCCCCACTCTCTCTCTCTATCAGTACAAAGCAATCAATTTGTCATCACTCCCAGTATGCCACAAAAGCTGGCATGAACCTTATAACTTGCAGCTGGGAGAACTAAAAAAGAGGAGAAAAAAAAATGGGAAGTTTCTTGTCCATCCAAACAAACAAACCACCCCAAAAAAAAACCTCTGTGCATACTTATCACCAGCCTAAATGTGAAGTTTTTTTTTTTTTCTCCACTCTTCTTAAATAAGTAGCTCTTCAGTCAGCCTCCACCCCCTCCTCCACATGTCCATTAGGCAGAGGCATTCTGATAAAGTAAATCCAAAACCCGAGTATGGGAAAGAAATAAAGCACTCATGCTGCCAGCTTCTGATTGACCATTAAGCTATTGATGAATGTGCCTGTCAGGAGAGAGACAATTAAATCAAATATGAAACAAAGTCGTTTTGACGGGTCATTTTGATAGAGCAAAACCATTCCTCCATCTCCTATTAGTCCTGCAGTCAAGTTTTTTATATAATGAATTTTTCTTAACTGACCTGAGATTTCCTGGCTGGCTTTCTTTAAAAAAAAAAAAAAAAGTGCAAAAAGGTTAGTGAACAGGTTGCTCTAAAAATAAATAAATAAATAAATAAATAAAGCCAACAGCAGGTTCCCTCCTCCTCTGATATTTTTCTGGAGGAAGCTATCAAATACGAGTCTCAGATTGGCAGGGTGCAACCGAAGAGATGAACTAGAGAGAGAGTTCTGAACCAAATGTAAAGATGTAATCACATATGGTTCATTGGATGGAGGCACACACATACCTTAAAATGTGTATCCAAAAAGGAAAGAAAAAAAAAAATTTCAAAGACTGGAAGAAGCCCAAGACATTCCTACTACTCAACTTTGTGAAGGATTCCTCCAAAGTTTCAGAGTTTATTTTGGGTAGATAAGCTCATTGCTTGAGCCTGGAATTTAAAGTAGAAGGTGGGACGGGCAAGAAGCAAGCTCCAGGAGGTTAACTAGGGAGGCGGCAAGCTCCCTACAATCAGTCCTGGAATTTTCAAACTTTCTAAATTTGGGCAACACCGAGGACGGAGAGCAAAACCTGCATCCTAAGCCCCAAACCAACCCTGTTTTCTTCTGAGATTTTCTGAAGACACTGGCAGGCAAGTATATTTCTGGGAGAAGAGAGAATTATCATTCCTTCTCTGTGACCCCGTGTAAGGGGTCTGGAGTGCAGAGTGCAGCCAACGTGTGAGGTCCCCTGGCACTGCCGGCTGGCATGATGGAAATTATGGGCACTCAGGGCACCATGGGTACAACGCCTTCCTCCAAGATGGGCACCAGCCAATGCCCTGACCCTACTCTCTGCCTTTCCCTCTAACATCAAAAGAGAAGTAAAAGAAAGGAAGAGAAAAGAAAAGAAAGGAAGCCCCACTTAACCCTCCCCTTCAGGGAGCATCTGAACCTCTGCACATCTGAGTGTTACTCATATCAAAATACATCACGTCCATATGTGGTCCTCTCGGCAATCCGCCCCAAATCCCAAAGTTGCACTGACAGGGCCCTCCTGACGTCACAGAGCTTGGCCTCACTATTGCAAGTGATTTATTGATGTTTATTGGGAATGAATAGATCAAAGGCAGCAGCATGACGGGCGATCAATCAGTCATCAAATCAAGGATGGCAACGGGCCAGAAACCCTTCTTCCAGGCAACATGCCCCCAACTGACATTATTGCAAAATAATGTTATGTGTGTGGTTTTTGTTTTGTTTTCAATGATGCGTTTTCCAGAAAAGAAAAGAAAAAAAAATCGGCTCAGTCTTAACAGGAGTTGACATTCCCGGTTGAAGAAGAAAAAAAAAAAAAAAAAAAAGGAGGAACAAAAAAGTACTCAGACACGTCCCAGAACTAAGTGCTATGCGGAGATGAGGGTGGGAGCAGCAGTACAAGGAGGGGGTGGGGGCAAGGAAGCACAAACAGGGGAGAAGGAAACGCCAGCATCTAACATGGACTTGACAGTCATCTGACAATACCCAGACCCTGTGCGCTCCGGGTTCCACCGCTGTGCCCAGTTTGGGCCCAAGAAATGAGGAATCAATCGTATTAGTACTAAGGTGGCCGGGGGGACCGGCTCGCTCACTCGTTCGCGCTCCCTGGCTCTGCGGACACCGGGCAGTCCCCCGCCGGTCGGCCGCTCGGAGGACGCGGAAGGTGTCCCGGGGAACTCAGGTGACCCCGCCCGCCCCCCACAGAAAGAGCCAGACCGGGGTTGCTTCCCATCCCCTCCGCAGCCGGAGAGCCCAGGAGGCAGGGACCTGGCGCGGCTCAGCGCGCTCCGCGAGCGGCTCCCCAAGTGGGTGCGAGAGGGAAGAGGGCAGAGCGCGGCGGGGCGTCCGGGGGGCGCCCGGTACCCGAGGCGGGCGCACGCACCCAAACAGGAGAGCGGCGCCGGGAGTTACTCAGTGCGGGCAGAGGAGCGGGGCGAGGAGCGGGGTCGCGCCCGCTGGAGGCGCGGGGCGAGCGGAGGAAGAGGAGGAGGAGAGCAAAAGGAAGGGGAAGCGGCTCGTACCTGCTGCGCGCCGGGGCGCCTGCTGCTTCCTCCTCGGCATGATGCTTCTCCGGCGACTGCCACTGCCGCCGCCGCCGCCGCCGCCGCCGCTGCCGGGCTGAGGACAGGGAGGGAGGGGCGGCGGGCCCGCGGGGGGGCGAGGCGGGCCTGCTCTCAGCCTCCCCCCCGGAGAGCGGCCGCCCGCAGGATGCTGCTGCGCCCAGGCTCTCCGCGTCCCCCCCGCGCCGCGCTCCGCCGCGAACCCCGAACGTGCGGAGGGAAGAAGGAGGGCGGGCGAGGGAGGCTCGGGGAGGGAGGAGCACGGGGGGGAGGAGGAGGCGGCGGAGGAGGAGGAGGACCGCGCTGCCGGCGGAATGGGAAGTTTGACAAATCGCTCCAGAGGCTGGAGGAGGAGGGGGCGGGGAGGAGCGGCGGCCCTGCCCCCCCCCGCCCCGTCCCCAGACGAGGTGCGCGGGGTTCGGGGCTGGGGGGCGGGGAGAGGGGGAGAGGGCGGGCAGAGGGGTGGGAGGAGGAGCGCGGGAGCGGCCCGGACCGGTACTGCCCCGGCCCCCGCCCCCAGACCGGGGGTCACGGCATCCGGGGGGACGCGCAGCCGCCGCCGCGGCCCGGGGCTCGGCGGTCCAGTCTTCTGCCCGTGGCGCGGCTGGAGCGGCGGCGTCGGCAACAGGCAAGCTTAAAGGAAAAGGAGATGATCGTGTCAATCGCCCGCCCGCGGGGGCGCCGCGCCCCCGCCCCCAGCCCCAGGCCCGCCTGGGACCCCCGCCCCGCCAGCGAAAGGGGTGCCGCCCCTCCGCCTCCGCCCCGTGCGCACACGCGGGGGCGCGGCGCACGCCCCGCCGAGCCCGTCCCGGGGCGCTCGTTACCCCCCACCCCTATTCCCACCCAGCGTTCGTCCCCAGCCACCCCCCAGCTGCCCCGCCCGGCCCGCACTCCTCTCCACCCGCCGACTCCGGAGCCCCCAGCGCGGTCCCCGAGCCGGGGCTGGCGCCCCCCGGGGATGCCAGAGCCCACGGGCAGGCCCCCTCCAGGGAGGAGGCGGGCGCGGGCCGGGGCAGGTGGGGGCAGCCCTCAGACCCCGCGCCACCCAGCTCCTCCCCCAGGACCCGCCGTAGCCACTTCCCCCAATTTTTTTTCCCCGGACAAACTTTCCTGGGCCCGTCCCGGGGGTCGATGTGGGAGGGGGTTCCTTCAAGTTTCCTCTCCTGACTTTGGGATGATCAGGGTCCCTCCACCCCGCCCCTCGCCACCGGGAGCCGGGCCGCGCCCCCCATCCACGGCGCGGGCCGATCCTAGGGCGGGACGGGGGCGGGAGAAGGAAACCGGGCTCCCCTGCCCATCCCCCGCCCGGGGCTCCCTCGGAGAGCCTAGGGGGCCTCCGCGCCGTGTCCCGCTCCCGGCCTGCCGGCGCTGCTGGACTAGAGGGATTGATTATTGATTGGTGATCGGGGTCGCTGAGGCTCCGGGCGGGCCCGGCCGGCGGGCCGCGGCGAGGAGGACCTGGCGGGGCGGCGTGGGCGGCGGGGCGACGCGGGCTCACTTACGGGCGGCGGTGAGGGCGCGGGTGGGCCGGAGCTCATGCGAGCGACCCCCGGGCGGCGGCGGCGGAGCGGGAGCCGGAGCCCGAGCGGCGCGGGCGGCGGCGCATCGATGCGCTGCGGGCTCGATTGCGTCTCCCTGGGCCAGCTCTCAGGCCGGGAATGGGGCGGCCGCGACGGGGCCGGCTCCGGGCGCTGCCGGGCGGCGGCGGCTGGAGCGCGGGGGCGGCCTCCGGGCCCACTGTCCCCAAGGCGGCCCTGCGCCCTGGCGCTCCGGCTGGGGCTCTGGCGCTCTCGCGGGCCCCGAGGCCGACAGTCCCGGCGAGGGCGGGCGCCCCGCGCTCCGGCACCGGCTGCCTGAGCGCTCCTGGAGCAGCAAACCCCAGACTTCTTCCTCCTCTCCTTCCTTCCTTCCCCCCACTTATCTTTTTCTTTTTTTAGTCTCTTTCTCTCTCTTTTTCTGCCCTGTGTCCTTTTTATTTTTTCTCTACGACTGTTTTTGCAAGTTTGTTTCAAAAGTTCACAGCGTGCTTTCTTTTCTTTTAGACCGGGAGACAGTGATCTCACCCACACGGTAAGATCAAAAGTCTCCGCTCGCCCAGCCTGCGGGCTTGGGCTGGGTCCAGACGTCTCCCAGGATGCAGATGCGCCGCCGCTGGCCTCCCCGGCTATAAAGCCGCCTCCAGCGCCTTTCCGCGCGCAGGAGCGCTCGGAGTTGTGGGGTGCGGACCCCAGGCGGGGCAGGGAGTCCGAAGCGGGCTGCGGCGGGGCTCTGGGGCTGGCGGACTCGGGGACTGAGGCGCCGTGCGCGTTGGGTGCCCGCCGCCGCAGAGGCCAGAACCGCTACTTCTCCAGGCCCGGGAGACGCGGCCGTGGAGCGTGAAACGCTTCTTGCAAGCGAGGAAACGGTGAGTTGGCCGACACCGCCGGCGGCCTCACCATTCTGGTGGCCGCGCTGAGCTCCTGTCGCCTGGAGGCGGGTTGCGCCGCACGGGGTCAGCTCCCGCCGGCTCCCCGCTCACCTTCGAAGCTCCCACTTAGGCGCGCCCGGTGCGGCGTGTGCACAGCGCGGGGCGCCGCACACGGAAGCGTGGAGTTCTCCCTGGTCGCGCTTTTCTCCTCCTTTCCATCCCCTCGCTGTTCTTGCAAACCTCTGTTCCCTCGGCCCCCTCCCACCGCGGGCCGCGGCCTGAACTCCGGTCTCCGCGTAGCCGGCCGCCGCCGTTGGTAGCTGCCTGGCCCTCCCCCGCTCAGGCGCCGAGGGCTGTGCGATCCGCCCTAACATCTGTCCGTCCAACCATTGGCGCATCCATCAGTGTCAATGGGCTGCACATTGCAGCGACAGCCCGCCACGCACAACACGGGCTATGCGGAGTGCACGCCGCAACCATACTGCCATGTCGGGACACGCAAAAAGGCCCCCGGCCTGTCTTGGCACAGCATGAATCCCTAATCTGTGTTCTTTCAGCCACATGTATCCACTCCCACTTAATATCTGGACCCGGAAACATGAATAGTTTTGCAGGCCATTCTAGGGATGGAATTGAAGGAAGAGGGGCAGTGTCGCCCGAGTCATTATTTTCCACCAGGTTTTCTCTGCCCTTCGGTGGGCTGGGTGTGGCTAGGAGAGAAGGAAGGAAGACTTCCCAAATGCGCACCAAGCACACTGCAGATCCGGAAGCTACCTGGATGCAAGGGCTTAAACTCCCTTCACCTGGGCCTAGGATGTGTCATCGAGGTCGCTGGGCAGGTTTTAGCCAGGAGGTCTCGAGCTAAAACTTTTTGGCCCCGCCTGGCTGCTGGGAGACATGGCCTGATGGAGAGGAGCTGGAGAGCGGAGGAAAACGTTGATCCCAGTGAGAACTAAGGGCCAGATTTAGGGAGAAATAGTGTCTGGATGGCAGTAAGTCTGTAATTCACATGTTGTTTACAAAGGGAGAAAGGGCAGGGCTGTAGGTTTGAGAAGCCGGAGGTTTGCGCGGAGTTCCGTGTGCCCATTCCCCGAGAGTGCCGCTCTTGGCTGTAGTTGTTTGTTCTACCTGATTTTGCCTCTTGCCTTCAACTCCCCCATAACCCCTCCCCAAATGTCCGGAGGGCAAATATATGCGCATTCCTCCCTGATCAATCCAGCCAGACCAAAGGGCCTTCCCTCTCCTCCCCCTAAGAACTTAATGGGAAGAGTGTACGGGGACCTACTCTTGGGACATCTGCAGGGCGGCTGTACCAGGCATTTTACCTGACTTTATTCTTACCGCAAAGATATCTGTCTCGGTACCTGGTGCCCCCTCAGAGTCCACTACACAAACGGGTAAAATTCCGCGCGGCTATTCATTTCGCCATTTGCGAGTAACAAGGGGAAAAGTAGCCGCTTCTAGGAGAGCACTGAGGTATGCTCGGTTCGGTTCCCGAGGAGGCCAGAAGCCGCCGCGGCGGCGCGGGCTGGAGCTCCCTCTTGCAGGGAGACACCGCGCTCTAGGGTGCGGGCTTCGCCGCCCACATCCAGTGGTCGAACTGTTTTCACGCTAGACTAGAGGGCGGAAAAGTCTGCTCCCGCGGAGAAGCTAGAATTCTATGGAATGTACACTGTGTAGAAATCTTTTCACCCCACTCTTCAGAGTTGCAGCTTATCTTTGAAAAACAACAGGCTCTGGCCCTGCAAGCCCCTGGTAACTTCTACCCGCCTGAGTCACTCTGAAAAGTAAGCCACCTAGGCCAGTGAGATGTCCCCACCTTTGGCAGGTGCCGCGTTTCCGGGAACATTAAAAAAAAAAACCCTAAAAATAGAAGGAGGAAAAATGAGCAAAGGCGGTGGGACGACTCACCGAAACACCGAGGTGCAAATGTCCATAGGAGAAACTGGCATTCGCATGGCAGCCAGGTGGCTCACCCAACAGCTGGGTGGTAACCTTGTGATCCCCAAACATCCCCCAGGGCCATGAAGGCAGTGCTGACCCCCACGATTGCACCTCAGGCCCAGTGGAATCCCGCTCCTCCTCCATAGCGGTGCTATGTAATCAGTAGAAAATCAGTGGAAAAGCTCCCAAATGAAGCTGCTACAGGTCAGGGGTTAGAAATCTGCTTCCGACTTTTTGAACGCAAGGAAATCGGGACACCTGTCCCCAGGGCTACCTGTGCCCCACCTCAGGATCATTCATGACCTTAGCTACCGGGAGCCCCGCCCGGGTAAGTTTTTAAAAGAGAGAGAGAAAGAAAAAAGTCACATGCAGGTGTGGCTAGGAACAGGTGTGTGCTGTGGGGACGGGCACTTGGCTGGCAACACACCACACAAAGTCACAAAGTCTGTGCCAGAAAGGAGTAGCCAGGCCACCGCCGGGAGGCAGCCGAGGTTGTGTTTGAGGTGGTGATTGAGGGCAGTAGGTGACAGCTCGACCCAAACAAGGCCAAGTCTTGTCCTTATCTGGGGTGGCCACTGAGGGAAAAGACTTAAGGGAAAGAAGGTGTCCTCAAAGCTACCATTACAAGATGAGGAGCTAGAGCGGGCTCCGGTCCCAGGCACCTAGGTCCTAAGCCTTGATCTTGGAGAGTGGTTCTCGGAGGGAGGCTTGGGCCACCTGGAGGGACTGCGCACACTGAGTAGTACCCTCTGGGAGGCTGTACCCCCTTTCAAAGTGTGAGGGCATTTGCCCAGGGTGTAGACTTTTAGGGAGCCCAGGGCTGGGCAGCACCAGGGTAGAGAGGCACCAGGTGGGTGCCCTCCTGCCTGCACTCACCTGGAATGCTGGCATATGGGTTTTTCGCCTTCCTCACGCCTCCCCACACCACATTCTGGGCTAGGCAGTGTCGAGGAGGTGCCTTGGGTTCAGGGAAGCTTGCCACCTGCGCACCTCAACCAGGAATTGGGCCCCAGAATCTCAGCCCCTGCCCAAACAGGAAGGATAGGGACCCTGGCCCTCGCCAGGTGGTAAATTGTTTGCTAAAAGTGCATTTACACAGCGGCGAAGTTTGTTTCTCTTTTACCGGTAGCTTTGTTTTAACGAACCAGATGTTTTGTCTGTAAATTCTCCCAAGAACTTTTACAGTTTTGACGTGAAATAAACCTTCGAAAATCAGAAGAGTATATTAATACCAGTTCTGTGGGGCCTCAGGAGAGCTGAGTCAGGTGTGCCTGGATGGGAGCTGGGGGTGGGAATACAATCTTTGGAGAGAAGTAGGGGGCTTCTCTTGGCCCAAGGTCAAGAATTGGTTTGGGGGAGGTGAAGTGCCTCCCCGACTCCCAAAACAGGCACACACACACGCATTGTCACACCAGAGTATGCACTCCCAGACCTCCTCCAACCAGGCATAGCTTGCTACTTTGTAAATTTCTTGTGGCTTGGGGCACAGAGATGTGGCTCAACTTTGCAGACTGTGTCCACTGCATGCCGCTGCCGTTTTCCACGAGGACCGCCTGACTGAAAGGCAAAGGGGCCTTCGATCTTCTTCCCGGGGCAGCTTTGATGCCTGAGTGTGCGGGGCCGGGGCCAGGGCAGAGCAGGGTGGAAGCTGGTGCCCCTGTCTGGCCCGCCCTTAACTCCTGGGCACAACTAGATTCGGGAGAACTTGGGGTGGAAGCCGACCTGGTCTAGGAAGCCACAGCCTGCAGGCTTCCCTCTCCAATGCCTCATTTTTTCCGATTTAGGATTTCCAGGCAGTTATAAACACCTTTAAAAAAAAGACCCACTTAACAATACACCTAAAAGAGGGAGGGAAGGAAGGAAGGAGTACAGTTATCACAGGCGTGTGGGGAGAGGGAAACCAGGTCTGCCTAGAAACCCACCTTCTGGTTGTGTGAGTCAGAGCGGCCACTTTCTCGGGTTTCCCAAGACAGGAGATGGCGATTTTCTACTCCCTCCCCTCTCCCCAAGATTTCCAGTGCTCTGAGTCTCGTATCTTCAGATACCTCTTTCTTCCTTCATTCTCTTTCGTTCAATCATCTACGGAACTTTCCAAAACTTTTTTTTTAGGAGAGCAAAGATTAAATAAAGAAAATAAACCGTCTTTGTATTTCAGTCTAAGGAGGACAGATGCACATTAAACTCAGTTTGGAGCGCTTAACTCCAGGCGAAATGCCCTTTTATCAAATCCCACGCGTCGACTTGGGTTGCGCTGGGAATTTCACGAATTCCTCGCTGCAGCGTGGCGTGGTTTACCCCCACCCCCACCCCACTTTGGGTGAAATGGATTTTTGGAAACCATTTAAGCAGAGCTAAAAATAAGGAGGGGGGGAACCCTACACTAGAGATAGCTGCAGCCACCTAGGGGCTCACCCCTGGCCGGGAGCGAGCAGCTATTTGCTAGTTGTAGCTCAGGGGTGCCCAACTCTTCCCGTGTGGTTGCGCCAGCTGCCTCGCACTGCAGGTATCTGAATCATTACGTGGGCAACCCGATGCAGCTCTGAACCCTGGCTCTTTGAATGCTGGAATCCTGAAGGAGGAGGAGGTCCCAGAAATCAAACCACCAGGTCTTAGCTGACCAGACAGCCCAGCTTTCTGAGGCTGGTGACCTCATTAACTGGTCAAGGAATTTGCAAGACCAGGAAGAATCTCGTTTCCCAGTTCTTCTTTCCTACATTGCTTTTCTCCTGTGTCTTCAATGTTAGGGTTTTGTGTTTGTGCCTGAATTTACAATTTACAAACGGGGAAGACAGAGCCTAAGTTTCAGCAGGGCAGGTACAAAAGAGAGGGACAACACTCTGGGGGCCTCATTCTTTCACGTTTTTGTTTCTTGAAATTTGATGGATATCACCTGTAGTTGGGCAATAGGAGGGCCAGGGTGACTGGGGACGTGGTAGCCCGAAGGGTTAGATAATATGGCATGCAGGTAGTCTCTGATCTCCAGGGCTTTGAAAACACCAAGATTTTCCTCCTTTGCAGAGCAATCCTAAATTCTGCCTTCTCCCTTTTCTGCTGCCTCTTCTCTTTTCCCCATCTCTTTCTGCGTTTCTTTTTCTGTTTTCTTTTTGTGTCCCTCTCTTCCAACAGTCCCTCCTCCACCTTTATAAGACTTCTCAAAGGTTATTTATTTAAGGTCTACCAAGTGCTAGCCCCAAACAGGTCCAGTCCTTCTCCCTGTGGCAAGACGGAGGCTGTTACTGCGTGCAAATAGTGAGGGAACAAAGTAGTTTGGAGTTTTTTTCCAGCTTTTTTAGGTGGGGGGAAGGGAGGGAGGTCAGAAATAGGTTGACACTTGGTTTGAAATAAAAGAACATGTTAAGAAGTTTCGAAGCTGCCAATAAAACCCTTTAAGTGGCTTGTGATTCAGTGCCTGGAGTTGCGGGGATGGCATTGGTAAATGACTCTAATGCCCAAAGAAAAATATTACAAATGCCGCTGTCTCAGCCACCAATCGGGCGCCGCTCTCCTGCGCGGGCGATGGCTCCTCTCTGGCGCGGAGGGCACCCACATTTGCATGATAAATTGACCAGACTGGCGGCAGCCAATGAAATATTCAAATTAGGCCGGGTGGCGGTAGTAGGGGTGGAGTCCCTGGGGCTGCCCCTTGGCGTGGCGGCGGGAGCGGGCGCTACCACCTGTCCGTCAGCGCCCTCTGGAGGCGGGACAGCGCGGGCGGCCGCTCTGGCCCAAAAGACGAGATGGGGGGTTGGGGGTTTGGGATGGAAGGGGGTTTGGGAGGGGTGATGGTGGGGTCCGGGTGGTGCTTCGCGGCCCCAGGAGGCTTTCCGGCTGGCCTTGTGGACTAGGCATACAGCAGGGTCTCCACATGCCTCTTGCCCTTAAAAGTGTTGATGGATTGCAGAAGTGGATGGTGACCCCAAGGAGGGGTTTCAGAAAGACTCCAGCCTCCTTCACCCAACCACCTTCTCTAGGTTCCCCTAACAAACCCAGTACTTAAGTTAAAATCGTGTATTTGCTCTTGGTGACTTAGCTTTAAGACAAGATTCTTGCCCACCGCAGACCACATGGCCAGCTTTCCCAAAGGCCCTCTGATAATGAAATGATGGAGCAGATATGTCAAACTTTCCATCTTGCCCTGAGCCAACGACTCTGCACCCTCACAGGCCAGGGCACTTTGGAGGGCACCCTGCCTGGAGCCCCAAACCTTGGCTAAGCTGTGGGAGCCCAGGCAGGGGCAGGTAGTGCCTGGAGGCTGGCTTCAGATGGCAGAACTTCTCACCTGGGAAAATGCTTTCTGGAAGAAGCACCCAGGCCTCAAGGCAGCTCCAGTGAGGGGGCAAAAAGGGATATACATAAGGCATAAGGTGCTGGCCATGGTTAGGTAGGTGCTCAGCCAGGAAGATAGGGCAGATTCACATGGGGGAGATTGGCTCGGTGATGAGACCACTTCTGATCCCACCAGAACCAGGCCCAGCTCTTCCTGGAGGTCCTGACTTAAAGGGGACTTTTGCATGGGAGCCAAAGAACAGTGGATGTCTCTTGTCTGCTGATCATCTCTTCCCTTCCCCCACCCCATATTCCATCCCATGCCAGATCCCTAGGCTGTGCCTGTTAGAGCTACTGGAGCACCACACGGACTTGCCTTTAAAGCAGAATTTTTAGAAGTGCAGTTGCCTTTCTTTACTCTGCTGTGGGCTGCTGAACACCTTGTTCTTTCTCCATCTCATCAGGGCTTGGAGTTGGTTCCTAGCTGTCTCTGGGAATGCTCGATCCCCATCTCTGTTACCAGCCAAAAGGGTCTGCAGGAGGTGGTCTGCACTCCAGTCAGCAGCCCTCTCAGTACCTCTTCCCCAGACATAGTCAAAGCAAGTCATTCATCTGCAGCCAGTCTCCCCTGTCCATTCACCAAGGAGAGCCTGGGGATAGGACCACTCAGAGCCTGGCCAGGCTGGCTCACTAACTGTGTGTAAATACGCACAGCAGAAAGAGTAGGTGCTGAACACACATGTGGGAGACAGTGAATTTTTACTCTCAATCACCTTATATATATTATCAATAGTTTCAAAGTATGTTGCCCGAAGGATGTTAATTCCTAAGAAGGCTTTTGTATCGTTTGGAGTTTTGAGGAGTGTGTTGGCTGAAGAGAAGAGGGTCTGGCCCCAGGCTTGATGGGAATGCATGGGGTAAACAGCTGGTGACAGAGGTACAAAAGGGGCCTCTCTACTTACTAAGAGAATCTTCCATCCTGGCTGGTTTTAGGACCTGGGGTGGGGTTCCCATCAGGAGGAGACCTAAGGAAGGAGTAGGACCCTTCCTAGATGGCTGAGTCAACTTATACGACAGGGCAGGGAAACCTGTCTTGGAAGCCCGGGAGCCCTCCTTCCTCCTCCCCATCCTCAGGCCTCAACTGAGACTTGAAAATGGACCAGAGTCTTCCTCCAACAGTGAAATTCATTAAAGAGTCACTCCTGTCTAGAATGTGCAGAAATGCAAGCCTCTCTCTTTCTCTCTCTCTCTCTCTGTTTCTCCACCTTGAGGATGCTGTATCTAGAGCCCATATAGGGACAAGAAAGTAGGCAGTGAAAGCAGGAAAGAAGTAGAAGGCTGGCTGTCATCCAGCCCTGCATCCAGTCGTATCTCAGCTGAACTGTGCACAATGAATGAGGAAGTAAATGACAGGTGAAAGACCAAGAGAGTGAAGCTAGTCAGTTTCTCTGAGGCGATAGGTATCAGTGAGTAACCGTAAGGATCACACCCACAGTGGGTATGCCCCGCAGATGGATATATGTGCAGCAAGCGGTACCTTGCAGGGGAATGCAAGCTCCAACTGTGGTGATGAGCCTCCGGCCCATAAGTAACCCAGTGAGCCTGAGCAGGTCACTCACTCTCTTTGAACCTTGTCTCCATCTCTAAAACAGGACAGCTTTCTCCATCTTAAACACCAAGTAGGAATTCAGTGTGGAAACCTTCCATCAAAATTGGAGATGCCTTGGCTGGGCCCTGTGGTGGCTCATGCCTGTAATCCCAGCACTTTGGGAGGCTGAGGCAGGCAGATCACTTGAGTCCAGGAGTTTGAGACCAGCCTGGGCGACATGACAAAACCACAAAAAATACAAAAATTAGCTGGGCATGGTGGCATGCACCTGTAATCTCAGCTACTTGGGAGGCTGAGGCAGGAGGATCGCTTGAGCCTGAAAGGTTGAGGCTGTAGTGAACCGAGATCGCACCACTGCACTCCAGTCTGGGCAACAGAGTGAGACCCTGTCTCAAAAAAAAAAAAAAGTAGAGAAATAGAGATGCCCCTTGAACCCATGGGTTTTTGGGACTACATTCTGGAAGCTTTCAGAGTAAGACCAGAGTTTGAAAGAGGCATTGTGTCATTAGCCATGTGCCCGTGGGCAAGTCACAGTAGAGTCTACTTCCCACGGCACTTGTGAGGCTCATCTGGGATTATGTGTGTCCGTGCCTTGGCAGAGAGCTTGGTGAAGAATGGTAGTTGTCCAATAAATGGTACCCCATTAAGTTGGTGTGCAGGGTGGCCACAGGGCCAGACCACCCTGAAAATAAAGGCTTATATTTGGGCTGAGCCTGGATGCACCTGAGATTACAAGCAGGTGCTTGGAATGTGGTGAAAAAGAAAGACAGGAGAGAATGGCTGAAGGCAGCGTGCAGTCCACCTGACTTTCTGGGAAGATTGGGCATTTGCAGGGCTGATAAGTCAGGTTCTTCCAGGCCTTTCTGTGAGCTCATTAGAGGAAGGGGTCTGGTGACTGATATTTCTATTTTCCCTGTTAGTAGCTGCTGGAATCTGCACCATCCAGGTCAGATGGAAAATAGAAGGCGGGAAAATCTGACAGTCTCATTGATTTGCTCTCTTTGCCATCGCCACTCTTGAGAGGAAGAAATGTGACTTCAAAATTGCAATTAGGAACCAGCCTGCTAAGGAGTCCTCTCATGAGCTCCTGTGCTGTGCGGAGCACAGGCCCATCTCATCTCATTTCCTAAGGAGGTAGGTTTATTCATGGTTTCAGCAGGAGCAGGCAGTGCAAACATGTGACACCCGCCCACAGATAACTGCCAGAAAGGCCGTCCAATGCTTCCTTCACATTTTTGGTCGGATCTCTGAAAAGATGGCCATTCTCCCAATGTTTTAAAAGTATTAACTTCCTTTCAAACGTCCTTTAACCTTTAATGTTTTGTACTTGATGAAAAGGTCATTTTGTGCTGAGGATGCAGTTGTTCCGGAATTGTTCAGCTATCGGGGTGAATTCCAACCAAATCCAGAATTATTTAATGGGATCCAACACCCCGGCCACACACACAATAAATGAATATTTTCCCATATATGTCTGTGTACATGTACATGTACTTGAGCATATGTATTTACATATTTGTATCTATGCCTGCACATATACTCATTGGGACTTGGATTAAATGGACATTTTTAGCCTTCTCACAAAATGACTTATCCTTTGCAGGAAAATAGATATTAAACTTACTCTTTTGAATACGTTTTGCTAAATATTTGATGGCAATTATTTATTGTGCACTGTACTTATTCCTGATTTCTTACAGAAGGGGTTTGGTCAATTTCTAATTCAACATTTCATTGCTGTCTCTACAATAAATGCCTCCAGAAGCTTAGGAGAATTAAGAGGTTTTTTTCCTCTCTCTTCTTTCACAGTGTGAGCTTTTTAACTGTCACTGGCTAGAGCAGTCCTTCTTCTTCACTTTTACCTTTCTTAGCTGATGTATTCTTGGAAACAGATGGCTGAGCATGTTAGATTTATATTTAAAATAAGAGTAGAGTTAATAGGCTCAAATAAGAGCAGGAAGGTATTTTCTACAAGGAAACTGCATGAAGTTTATGCCTGGACTCCGGAAGATGTGTTAATACTTTTACCTATTCAAGAGGCATTGGGTTGTGGTCTCCTATGTTTCTTGCTCTGATGACTGAGTTTTTAAGATAAAGGCTCTCCAGGCAAATAAGGAACAGTTGGATAGAGTAGCTCACCTTAAGTCTCTATAGACTCATGGAGAGAACAAATCTGATCTAAATTGTGTAAAGAGAACTCTATAAGATTAACACTCTTATTAAACTTAAAAGAGAAAATTGGTACTTTTTTTTTTTTTTAGACAGAGACTCGCTCTGCTGCCCAGGCTGAAGTGCAGTGGCACGATGTCGGCTCACTGAACTCACCTCCGCCTTCTGCGTTCAAGCGATTCTTCTGCCTCAGCTTCCCGAATAGCTGGGATTGCAGGCACGCACCACCACACCCAGCTAATTTTTGTATTTTTAGTAGAGACGGGGTTTCACCAGGTTGGCCAGGATGGTCTGGAACTCCTAACCTCAAGTGATCCACCTGCCTCAGCTTCTCTAAGTTCTGGGATTACAGGATGCCAAAAATTGGCACTTTTAAAAGGAGAGAAGTTTTACTTAAAAGCAAAAGCCTTTAAAAGGCCTTTGGCTAGACTAAATGATAATGAAGCGAAGCAAAGCTTGTGACCACTCTGTGGAGCCATCCAGACAGTCTTTCTTTGGGGCCAGATCCTCTAGAATGCATGATTTAGGGTCATTCATTGCACATTCCTGGCTTCAGACTGGTTTTCTGAATTTCCCTGCGATCTGATTTTTGTCTTCCTACATTTCTGTGTGTGAGATACATCAAAAGGTAAAAGAATGTGTGAATCATATGGGTACAGTTTAAATAATGCCTGCATACACAACACTCAGTCACCTGAAACCTCCCCCGACGACTCCCAATTCCAGTCCCCTCTCCTGGAGGCCACCTCTATTTTTAATTTTTGTAATGATCACTTCCTTGCCTTACTTTGTAGTTTTAATATTTAGGTGTGTATACCTGGTCATGTTCATAAATGAAATCATGTTATATGAATTATTTTGTGTCTTGTTTCTCTTACTCAGCATTGTTTTTCAGACTTAACCATGTGGATTTGTGTTGCTGGTTCACGATCAAAGTTCTAGACTATGAAAACATTAGTTTCATGAAAACATTAGGATTTTGTCCACCCAATTGTTTGGATATCATGAAGAATGCCGCTGTGAACATGCTTGTTCCTATGCCATAACTCACATGGGTAATATCTCCTATTTATATATAGTTAGGGGTGGGATTGCTTGGTCAGAGTTTGCATATCTGCAGCTCTAACTGTTTTCCAAGATGATTGTGTCAATTTTCACTCCCACAAGCAGTTTTTAAAGTTCCCATTGTTCTACATCCTTGCCAGCCTATGATATTGTTAGCAATGTTTTTTCGTATTTGTAATGTTTCCTAATCTAGCGGCTGTGGTTGCTGTCTCACTGTGTTTAATTTGCATTTCCATGATTACTAATGAGTTTGAGCACCTTTTTATATCTGCGTGGTGATCGGGAATGCCTTATTTGTGAGATGCCTGTTCAAGTCCTGCCATTATCTGTTGCATATATGTTTCACGTTATTTCACCCAAGTTCTCTGTTGCCCAGGTTTGTTTCAGATTGGTTTGGGACAGTGGATCAGATCACAAATGTTTCAGTGAGATCTCTCACTCTATTTCCTAGGATGCTTTTATCTGTGAGAAATATGACCCCCTGCTCACACTGGCTTAAGGAAATTGGCAAGAGGTAGATTATGGCTCCATTATATTAACAGGAAGCCAGTTTTCTCTGCCTTCTTACTCTTCGCTTCATTTTCGGCATAATCTCATCCTCAAGGTGTTTTATCTTATGTTTTCAAGAGGACCACAAATGGCGAGTGGAACTAATTGCTTCCTTGTCCACATTCAACAGGGAAGAGAATAATAGAAAACTTTTCATTGACCCATGTAATCTAAGTCATTCCCTTCAGTTTCCAGGGGCCACGTCCATGAAGCAGGAGGCATCTCCAGTGAATGCAATGCCCTGATGCCTTCCTGAGCACTCCTAGTAGGATAAAATGAGTACTGTATGGGGAGCAGGCAACCTCAAACAACCACCATGCTTACTGCCAAGCCTATAGGGATTTTTAAAATTCATTTTTTAATTTGCATATAATAAAATGCATTTTTTTGGTATGCAGTTTTCTGAGTTTTGCCAAATGCACAAAATCACATAACTACCACTGCCAACAAGATTTGGAACAGTGGCTAGGTGTGGTGGTGGCTTACACCTGTAATCCTAGAACGTTGGGAGGCTGAGGCAGGAGGATCGCTTGAGCCCAGGAGTTCAAGATCAGCTTGCGCAACATAGTGAGACCCCATCTTTACAAAAAAACTTGTTAAAAATTAGCTGGGCATGGTGGCATGTGCCTGTAGCCCCAGCTACTTGGAAGGCTGAGGCAGGAGGATCACTTGAACCTGGGAGGTTGAGGCTGCAGTGTGCTGTGATTGCACCACTGTACTCCAGCCTGGGTGACAGAGGAAAACCCCATCTCAAAAAAATTTTTTAAAAGATTTAGAATCGTTTTCTTTTTTTTTTTTTTTTTAAGACAGAGTTTGGCTCTTGTCACTGGAGCTGGAATGCAATAGCACAATCTTGGCTCACTGCAACCTCCACCTCCCAGGTTCAAGTGATTCTCCTGCCTCAGCCTCCCGAGTGGCTGGGACTACAGGTGCCCACCACCACACCTGGCTTTTTTTTTTTTTTTTTTTTTTTTTTTTTTTTAGTAGCGGCAGGGTTTCACCATGTTGACCAGCTGGTCTCGAACTCCTGACATCAGGTGATCCACCCTCTTTGGCCTCCCAAAGTGCTGTGATTATAGGCATGAGCCACCATGCCTGGCCTAGAATAGTTTTGTTACTCCCCCAAAACTGCCTTGTGCTGCCTTTTTGTAGTCAAACTATCCACCTGTCCATAACCCCAGCTCTCCCGCATTAGAAACCACTGAACCTCTGATCTGTTCTTCACCTTAAAGCTTTCCCTTTTCCAGGGTGTAGCGTATGTGGAATTATAGAGTATGTCACCTTTCAAGTCTGGCTTCTTTCATCTAGTGTAATGCATTTGAGATTTATCTGTGTTGTCGGATGTATCAGTAAGTTTGTGTCTTAGCAGTGCTGAAAAGTATTCCTTTGCATGGATGTGCCCAGGTCTGTTTCCATTCATCAGTTAGAGGACAACGGGGTTGTTTCCAGTTTGGGGTGATTACAAATAAAGCCACTGTGTACATGCACCTCTAGGTTTTGGGTGAACATAAGTTTTCATTTCTCTTAAGTTTCAATACCTAGGAGAATGATTGCTAGGTCAATGGTAAGAGCATGTATAATGCTACAAGAAAGTGTTAAACTGTTTTCCAAAGTGAGTGTAGCATTTTGTATCCCCACGAGCAATGAAATGAGAGCTCTGCTTGCTCTGTAAGAGGCATTACTGAATATGAAAGTGCTTTGTAAAGAGTAAGGGTGTCTCACAGCGTGCCCAGGCAGGAAGATTCAGAGGGGGCATTTCTAAACTCTAAACTCCTGTGGGCTCCTAGCCCATCCTTCTGAATGGGGACAGAATACTTCCATTTCCAGATTACTTGCTTCTCCAAAAGGGAGACAGGGAAGTGTCCTTCTCTTTTTGCAAATGAGAGCACAGCACTGCCTCTCGTGGTTGAGCCAGTCATTATTCAGTAGAAACAGCAGTGAGATTCTCCAGCCTTTTATTTTATCCCTGAGGTCACAAAGTAAAATGCAGCGTGATCACTTGGAGCATTCTTGTGCTTTGTGACAAGAACAAAGCCAGTGGAAACAGCCATATGTCCAATCAGAATGTCAGCACTGGCAGGGACCTTAGCAATTGTCACTCTAGAGATGATAACCTATTACATCCCCAGGTCCCCAGAATCCCAGCCCAGGACTTACTCCTTCAGCCTTCCTGGACTGCCCTGGGTGGAACAAGATCAGCTCATTTAGCACATAGCCTTCCAGAACACCAGGCAGTGTCCCACCAAGGTGGGATGGGACCGGCTTCTCTAGCCACAGTAGCTGTGCACACAGAGACAGAAATGAATCCGTACTGCCGGGTGCACTGTGGCCAGAGATCTTCCTTCCTGTATATACTCCCGGAGCCTTTGCTTCTTTCATTTCAGTGCCCATTTCTGAGGCACCTTCACATTTCAAACGTCCTGAGAATATGTTTAATTAGAACTTGGCCATACAGCCTTTTAAAACAAAACAGAAGGGACCAGCTAATTATATCGCTCAGCATTCTGTGGCAAACATATATTTTTTAATAAAACACTTTCCTAACCAGAGTAATCCCTGGAGATGCAAATCCTCATTTATAAGAAGTTTCCCAAAGGGAGTTAAAGAGAAGATGCCTTATAAAGAAAAGAGACAAAGAGAGTGGGGAAGTGTTTTCAAAGAGCTTTTAAAAGATACACTCATTCTGAGGTTGAATTACAGATATTTTAAGGGTACCAAATTTTATTTCAGATGTAATCCTTTCCTGTGTTTTTGATCATGTATTTCCGTTTTTTCCCTTTATGATCATTGCCACAAATGCCCATATTTCTCTTTCTGGTGTCTTTCACAAGTGCAATATTTAAATAAACAAGGGATTTTCCCAAAATGCACCTCATCTCCTACTCTTTGTCATTTCCTTGTCTTGCTCTGTAAATAACCGTGTGTCTCACAGCAGAGCTTACACAGAATAGATGTAGGGCAGTCTGTGGTCCTGGGGAGGGCCTTCCCTGTAATCTCTGCAGCCCAGGATAGGGAGAGGGAGGATTTAGATCCTGCTGCGGCATGTCTTCAGGAGTGGAGGTCGGCTTGGGACATTTACATTCATGAGGCAGCCACAGAGGGTCAAAGCAATAATTGTGCCAGCTGATGTTTGCTGGGGGGTTTACTCCAAGCCAGGCCACACGCTAAGAAATTTAGGTATCATACCTCATTTAATCCTCACAATACTCACAAACACGCTAAGAAATTTAGGTATCATACCTCATTTAATCCTCACAATACTCACAAAATGTAGTTGTTTTGCTCCATTTTGCAGATGAAGAAGATGAGGCTTGAGAGACGAAGGAATGAATGAAGGGTATCACAGCTGTTAGAAGGGTTAGATCTTGTATTTGGACTCAGGTATGCCTGCCCTGGAACTTGGCTCTCCCACACCTGGTGCTGGGCGCACTAGGAGACGTCACGAGGCTCAGAGATGCCACCCTTCCTAGAACGGGCGCTGTGCCTCTCTTCTCCACACACTGCAGGGGGGACAGGCACTGCATTTTCAGATAAGTTCTGTGTGCATCAGGGGCTTGGTGGGAAAGAGAGGACACACTCAGATTAGGATTATTCATGGAGGATTCTCCAAAGAGGCTATTTGGAAAGGTGGAGGGAACGGTGAAGGAGAGCACAAGAGAAAATGAGCAGAACCGTTACTTCCTCACGCCTGAAGGGGATGGGTTACTGGAAGCCAGGAGGAGAGTGTGGTAAGAGCCACTTTTAGAGGAGCTTTCACCTTCAGGAGAAAGTCAGGGCCCAAGAAGACCCACAGGGAGGTGACCAGGGAATGGCATACTTGGACTACCCTCTCTTCTCTTCCTCCACTCTCCTGCCAGGGCTCCGCATTGGATAAACCCCTGCAGGGGTGAGTGAAACTGCCACCCAGGTCTGCCTCCCAGGACACAGCCCATGGAGAACTCTAAGGCAAGTGGCAGAAAACTAGCACAGGCGCAGTGCGTCTTGCAAAGCACCCAGCCTGTGCCGGCTCTGGGCTGGAAATGGGAAGAGAGGAGACCATAGCACTGCCCTCAAAGATCTTAGAGTCTGTGGAGGAGTCAGGCAGAGAGAGGGGGTGTTCCCTTGGCAAAGGACTCCATGAGCAGATGCAGGCCATGGGCGACGCTCCTGCAGAAGCTTTGGGGTTTGCCGCATGTGCCTGGGAGGAGCGCGCCCACCTTGACATGCCTCGCCTCCTGTTGCCATTGACAACGTGAAGGCAAACTCCTGGGGCTGGGCCTTTTTCCTTGAGATAAAATATGTATAATTCTCTGTTATCAAATGATTATTAAACAAAATCTAATTGAAAAAATAAAAAGAAGAAAAGAGAAGTCATTTATCATCCTGTTCTCCAAAGACAACTGTGAACGGCTTGGTGGAACTCCTTCCAGTGGCTTTCCTCGGAGCCTTGCCTCTGTGGATGTGGTAAGAGTCGGATGCGATTTTGAATTTTGAGATTTTGATTGAGCATTGTTGTAGTATTTTGCCATGTTATGATAAATCATTGGCAAACATAGTTTTTGATGGCTGCGTAATATTCTGTTGTATGAATGCTAGCATAGTTCATATTATAATTCTTCTACTGTATTTATTTATTTATTTATTTTTGAGATGGAGTCTTGCTTTGTCACCAAGGCTGGAATGCAGTGGCGCGATCTCAGCTCACTGCAGCCTCCACCTCCTGAGTTCAAGCTGTCCTCCCACCTCAGCCTCCTTCAATAGCTGTGACTACAGGTATGCACCACCATGCTGGACTAATTTTTGCATTTTTTAGTAGAGACGGGATTTCACCATGTTGGCCAGGCTGGTCTTGAACTCCTGACCTCAGGTGATCTGCCCGCTTCGGCCTCCCACAGTGCTGGGTTTACAGGCATGAGCCACCACGCTCAGCCTTCTACCGTTTAAATGTTTAGGTTATATCCTGTTTCATTAATATTAAAGAATGCTATAATTAAAAACTTTGTGTATAAAGAATTTTTCCGTGTTTCAGATTATTTATCCAGAATGATGTCTCTAAAATAAAGCTACTAGAGGTTGAAGTATCTAGCCCAGGGCCAGCCACAGAACAGACACAACTTGGTTGATAACTATTGTTGTTCAGTGGTGAGTGTTTATGTAAAGCTCTTCTGCAATTAAGAACTGCTCCAAAGACCTTCCTCTAGAACAGCGCTTGAATATAATGTGAGCCACGTAATTCTCAATGTTATAATAACCACATTTCAAAAAGCAGACGCAATTGAAATTAATTTTAATAATACCTTTTACTGGAGCCGGGCATGGTGTCATGCCTGTAATCCCAGCACTTTGGGAGGCCGAGGTGGGCAGATCACATGAGCCCAGGAGTTTGAGACCAGGCTGAGCAACATGGCAAAGCCTCATCTCTACAGACAAACACAAAAATTAGCCAAACAGGTGGTGTGTGGCTGTAGTCCAAGCTACTAGGGAGGCTGAGGTGAGAGGATCGCTTGAGCCTGGGGGGTTAAGGCTGCAGTGAGCCAAGATTGCACCACCATACCCCAACCTGAGTGACAAAGTAAGACCCTGTCTCAAAAAAAAAAAACCATTAATTAATTAAAACAAACATAAAAATACATTTTACTTAACCAATTATATCTAAAATATTATTTCAACATATGATTATATGTAATCAACATAAAATTTATCAATGAGATAGTCTACATTTTTTCCCCATGTAAACCTTTGAAATCTGATGTATAGATTTTATGCTTACAACACAGCTCCATTCAAACCAGCCTCATTCCCAGTGTTCAGTGGCCACGTGGGTGGCTGATAGCCACTGTGGACTGTGCAGGTCTAGGGCAAGGAACCCACCAGAGATATTTGCCACTGTTGGCATCTTCACCTAGCCCTGAAATCCAGCCACCTTTTAATGCCTCCCCGAACCCCCTTACTGGCGTTCTGGACTGAGGGTGGACCAGGTGGCCAGGTGTGACATGACTTCTGTACCTGGACATTTTTACCGGTCGTCCTCAATCCTGCCTTGACCTTGGCCTTAGCCAATCAAAGCATCCCTCTATCCCAGTGTGCCTGGCACTGGTTCATTCAGAGATATTGCACACTTCCTTCATGGTAAGCCCTGGGCCTGACCCTAGGGATACAGGTGGACAAACAGAACTTTCTTGTAAAATTTAATTACAGAACTTGTCAGTGCTTTTAGGGTCTAGTGGGGGAGACAGACTTTAATCAAATCATTGCCCAAATATATATAGTTTCTAAATGTGGTTAAGTCCTACAAGGGAAATGCACTTTTAAAAATGCTAACACTGGGTCATGGCATGAGTGGCCTGCCCTGAAGGCATTTAATAAAGGTGGCCCAGCCCCTGGCCAGGCTGTCTTGGGGAACATTCATGTGAAAGATGAGTGTGAGATAAGAGGATCTCAGTTTCCTTCTGGTATCCAGGGTCCCTAAGCTACATTAACAGAGTTTCTAGGACAGACAGTAGCTCACCGGTTCCTGTGTCTGGGGCCCAGTTGAGCAATTTGTGTTTGTCATCTCTAAAAAGTATTGCGGCCAGCTGGAATATAAAAGTAATGAGGAAACAGGCCTGATGCGGTGGCTCACGCCTGTAATCCCAGCACTTTGGGAGGCTGAGGTGGGCGGGGGATCACCTGAGGTCAGGAGTTCGAGATGAGCCTCACCAACATACTAAAACCTGTCTCTACCGAAAATACAAAATTAGCCGGGCATGGTGGCACACACCTGTAATCCCAGCTACTTGGGAGGCTGAGGCAGGAGATTCACTTGAACCTGGAAGGCGGAGGTTGCAATGAGCCGAGATCGTGCCACTGCACTGCAGCCTGGGGAACAAGAGTGAAACTCTGTCTCAAAAACAAACAAACAAAAAAGTGATGAGGAAGCAAAAGGCTATCCATTCATTCATTCATTCATTCATTTGTTCCTGTGTTCATGCAGCAACTCTCAGTGAGTGCTCTGTGGGATGCCAGGCAGGCTCTGCACAGTCAGAATGGCAAAGTCAGCCTTCTCTCTGGCAGATTACACACTGCCAACTGAACACACTTTTCCAGGGAACATATCCACTTAAAAGAGAGGAAAAATCAATGCTAATAGAACTCCTTATCTGGTTCCAAAAATGACATTGTCCACAGTGGCTGATGCTTTGAGCCCGTGGCTGGTCTGGAAGCATGAGCCCTGCATGGACGCAATTTTGTAAGCTCCTCGAACCTGGCCAAATCAATCAATGAGAGGCTGCAGCGTGGAGAGAGTCTGGGTTCCAGGGGCAAACTGTACCATTCCTCTTCTAACCTGAAACAGGAGTGGGACCCTCCCTTCAACCTCCAGCCCCTAGGGACAGGGTAATTTCAGCTGCACCTGATGTACCCTATACATCACTGTCTTCTCCACCAGCTCTCAAGTTAAACTCTGATGTATAAAGTTAAACAAAAATGAGATCAAATTTGGCAGAGGTTGAAGAGGGTCAAAGTAGTCCAAACATAAGGTAGACTATTGCTTCTTTTGATTTGTTATTCTGTGCACTTAGAAAAAATAAAATTACAAATCTCCCCGAGACTTTCTCATAGAGAATGAGGCATTGCTAATTGATTTTCAATAGACTCCCAGGGTTTTCAGCTGGGAGGAGCACTACAGCTGTTGTTTGTAGTGAAGATGCCACGATTCGACCTCGGACATGGACTGTGATGATGTAAAAATATCCTGCAAAATTAGCATCTGCAGGCAGTGGTGTTGAAAACCACCCTGCCGTTACCTGGCTCATGTCGCAGACCACGGTATCTGTCCTTCCTTATTTTCTTATTTAATCCTTGCAGACCCATAATGTGTGACACACAGAATTCATTGTCCCCTTTTGGCAGTTAGGGAAACTGAGGCTTAAAGAAACCACGTGTCTTCAGTAAATATTAGCATGTCTACTAAATGGCTGGGACACGGAAGTGAACAAGACCAGTACCCTCTCCTAGAGACCTTCTTCCAGTACAAGAGACGATAATCAAGTCAAATGACTAAATATAAAGGATGATTAGTGTGTAGAATTAATTGTGAGGAAATGGAAGTGGGAAAAGGGATAGAGAAAAAGAGGTACAGAAAGCCAAGGGACGGCCTTGACAAGGGAATATTTAACAGTAAGATTTACTTTTTTTTTTGAGATAGGGTCTTGCTCTGTCACCCAGGCTGGAGTTCAGTGGTACTATCAAAGCTCACTGCAGCCTCAAACTCCTGGGTTCAAATGATCCTCTCACCTCAGCCTCTCGAGTAGCTGGAATTATAGGTACACAACAACACACCTGGCTTATTTTTTAATTTTTTGTAGAGATGGGATTTCACCATGTTGTCCAGGCTGGTCTTGAACTCCTGGCCTCAAAGGATCCTTCTACCTCAGCCTCCCAAAGCACTGGGATTACAGGCATGAGCCACCAAGCCTGGCCCAAGATATACATTTTTAAAGGATGGTGAAGGCTGCTGTGTGTAGAACTAACTCAGGGGGACAAGAGCAACATCAGAGAGACCAGTCAGTAGGCTGTGCTCATTTTCTGGACAAGATATGGTGGTGAGTTGGGCCAGGTGGTGGCAGGAGTGGTGGGGTGCAGAGCTTAGAACAATTTTGAAGATAAGGTGCCTCCAAGGGATCTGTTCCTGCTCCATTGCTCTTTCCACAGCACACTACCTGCAGCCTCTGCTGGTATCACTGCACCAGACTCTGGAGCACACTGCTTCTCTGGAGGAGGATAAAGACAGGGAGGCTATCGAGGGAGATAAGATGGCACCAGCAGGAAGCAAGGGCTTCTGAGAGGAGGGCCCCTAGTCCTGGCTGCGTATTAGCTTGTGTGTGTCACTTGCGATGTGCATAATCACCTTCAGTCTTATTTTTCCCAGGTAACTGCAAAAGGTAATTTCCAGCTCATTTAGCTCTGTTCTTTCCCTAAGCTCCTCTAGTCTGGCTTTTGTCTCTGCCACTCCTACCAAAACCACTCTGCTTAAGGCCATGATCAATGTCTCCATTGCCTAGTCCAGGACAGTCAGAGCTGCCCTGAGACAGATACACCAGATGCATGAGTTTCCTGATAGAGCAGAATCTCAGTGGAGGCTTGATGCCCACCTGCCTGACGCTGTGGGATGGATTTCTGCACAGATGCAACCTCCGTGGGCAGAGGCCAGGATGAGGCTTATGTGGCTGTGAAGACCAGCCTTCGATCTGTTTTCTGATGCAACCACAGTGCTGCAGGCCCTGCTTCATCTTGGAGGTTTGATGGGTGCAGACATGAGGGGTTTCTGGGTAGAGCTGAGCCCTGGGCCCTTGAGTCTCCTCTGTCTGCACATCTGTATGTGGTTGACAAAGTGCCAGCCAACCTCAATGCAACCCTCACCAAGGTCTCAAGGAACAGCCTCTGAAAGTCCCTCTCTATGCTGAGTTCTAGGGAAGGAAAAGGAACTCAGGGAATAGAAGAGCTGATCTGCCCACGTCATACATTTCTTGGGGGCACAGGAGGACCACATCTCTCATGCTCACTTGAAATTCACTGTGGCCACTCAAATTAAGGTTTACCAGATGGAACATGAGCAGGAGTGATGTGTTCTCCCTCCAGGCCTAACCCATGAAAAACCTACTGGGAACACTCCCCCATGCTCTTTTCCATTCCACGAGCTGGATGCAGATGATGGCAAGGAACTAGGGTGAGGTGGAACCACAAAACAGAGGGAGCTTGGATCCCTGAATGACCGCATGGGCATACACATATACCAAAGACTGTCATGTAAGCAAGAAATAAACATCTACTGTATGGAACCTTTGCATGGAGGGTCTATTTGTTACAGCAGCTTAGCTTACCCTGACTAATACAATCCCTGCTCTCCGGGAATTTAAAATTGCTTCAAGGAGACAAGACTCACTCATACAATTCTGGAATGACAGTAGGTGGCTCAGAAGAAGGGTGGGTTGTAAGGTTTGGACTTTCAGTTCTGAAGTCACAGGCTGCAGGCCCTTGGGTATTAGACTCTCCCATCGAAGCCCTTTTTCTGGAAAACTGGAAGATAGACCGGGGAGAAGGCCCTTCTGGAAGAGGACACGTTACAATCAAGGGTTCAAAAGTAAGGCTTGAAGCAAGCAGAGATGAGATCAACAATGCTAATTCCTAGAAAATGAAAAAAGAAAATGGCCTTTAAATACCTAAGAGCTTTGACTGCTGCAGGGATGAGACGCAGGTCAGACTTTCATAACTTCTCTCCTGTGACTTTACACACCTCAGAAGTTTTCTGGGAAGGAGCCCTGAGCCTGGGTGTGTAGGGAGTTGGTGTCAGCTTGCTGTTTCTCTCCCATGCCTTTTCTCCTGGCTAGGAACCCCACTTGTTGTCTGTTTTAACCAATAACTTAGCTCAGACTTGAATGCTTGATTGGAACAGCAAGTCTCCAGCTTTCTGCAGAGGTCTTTGGGGACAGGAATATGATGAAGTTTCTGAGCTGAGGATTCTAACTGAGATTTCCAGCTCTCAGCTGAACTTCAGATGTGGTCTTTACAGTCACAGCTGCTGGCGAGGCCCTGAAAAGCTCAGCTTGGATCTGTCTGTCCCTACCAGGTTCTGGGGGAAGGGGGAGGAGAGCAGGCAGGATACTCCCAGTTTACAGCCCAGGGATGCTGAGTCCTAGGGGCAAAGGTGTTGCTCATCACCCTTGAACCCTAGAAGTGGCAGGACCTCAGGAGAATTCGAAGTGGTCTTCCTCTTGGGAAAGATAAACACTTATGCCACTGGTTCTCCTGTTCCTGGACACTCCACTCCCTTCTTCCCAGACTCACATACCTCCTAACTGCACCCCAGTGAATGGTGCTGCTGTGGGTCCCCCACAGACAAACACTGGGGAGCAGCCACTAAAGACGTGGGTTATGATCTGCTGATTTTGATTAGGGGTGTGACCTTGGCCCTCTTCATCCCCCTCTCCTCTTCCCCTGTTCATTCACAGCTGTTTTTGTTAATATTCATGGTGCATTATGTAACTATTGTTCACGGTTGAGCCAAATAGTGTACTAGACTTGGTTGGTTGGTTTCATTCTCCTTTTGTTTTCCCTGAAGCCAGTAATCAACTCATTTTCATTTGCTTGGTGTTCTTTGCACAGATGATTAAGTTTTCCCTTACCTACCTGCAGCCTCTCAAGATAATTTTCCACAAGATTGAACAGATCAGAAAATCCACTGGGAGCCGTTTCTTCTTGTTCTTGGAGGCATCCCCTCTGTAGACCTCTGACGTTCCAGTTCAGTTCCCTGTTTGGGCAACAGCACAACTATCATCTGGGCTTTCCTTCACCTCCAGCTTGGAGAATTTCTTTACTTCTCTCATCCATTGGATCCACTGCTTCCTGGAGCCGATGCCTTTCCCTCCTTGGTTTCATCCCTTCTTTTGTTGGTTCACAGCCCCCAGCAGCTGTCTGCTAATGCAGGGATGACGTCTGGGGGTTAAGCTAGCAGGACAAAGGAGCTTCTGCCATTTCTTTTCTGGATAATCATCCCCCAACAAACAACAACAGCAGCAAATAAATAAAACAAGAAGAATGTGAAAGAGAAATGCAAATTTCATTTTTTACAAAATAAGCAGACAGACACAACCCAGTACTGCAAAGAGTGGAAAATAGGTGGGAGAGAGTCGAAGGACCTTGTTCTGCTAGGTGTCTGCTGCAGGGCAGAAGCCGATCTACTAGGCAGAACCCCAGAGTAGCTCAGGAATCCAAGATGCCACACAAAGCAAGGTGAGGTGTGGCAGGTCACAGGTTGCAGGCCTCCATGGGGAACAGCTAGGCCCCCAGGTTCCCACCCCTGAGCCTGACACCTTCCCCTGTCCTTTCGGAAGATGGGAAGAGGATCCAGGCAAGGGCCAGGGTGAACACAAACCAAAACGAAGGGGATTGGGGGAAGTTTACTCTTGTACACAGGCCCCCAGCTCTTTTCTGTCTGGCTCATGGTCCAGGAGCAGAGGTAGGTCAGGGGTCACCTTTTCTTTATGTCCTACAAGAGGTATGAATTTTAACACAAGCATTGGTTGTGTAACCAGAACTTCAATCAGGATACAGAAGAGTTCCATCCCCTCCTGTCCCCGACTGCCTCATGTTACCCCTTTTATAGACAAACACTCCCTCCACTCCTTGCCCCTGGGAGCCACTGATCTGTTCTCCATCACTGCAATGTTGTCTCTTTAAGAATGTCACATAAATGGAGTCATGTCATATGCTACCTTTTGAGACTGGCTTCCTTCACTGGGCATAATGCCTATTTATTTATTTATTTATTGAGACGGATTGTTGCTCTTGTTGCCTAGGCTGGAGTGCAGTGGCATGATCTCGGCTCATTGCGACCTCTACCTCCTGGGTTCAAGTGATTCTCCTGCCTCAGCCTCCCAAGTAGCTGGGATTACAGGCATGCACCACCACACCCAGCTAATTTTTGTATTTTTAGTAGAGACAGGGTATCACCATGTTAGTCAGGTTGGTCTCAAACTCCTGACCTCAGGTGATCCAACTGCCTCAGCCTCCCAAAGTGCAGGGATTACAGGTGTGAGCCACCGTGCCCGCCTAATGCCTTTGAGACTCATCCAAATTGTTTCACGTATTAGGAATTTATTTTTCCTTATTTCTGAGTAGTGTTTCATTGTAAGGATGTACCACGGTGTGTTTATCCATCCACCCCTTGAATGACATTTTGGGTTGTTTCTAGTTTTGACAGTTATGAAGACTATTGCTACAAACATTTGCATACAGGGTTTTGTGTAAAAATAGATTTTTATTTCACTGGAGTAAACACCCAGGGGTGGGATTACTGGGTCCTATGGAAAGTGTATGTCTAATCTTACAGGAAGCTACCAAACACTTTTTCAGAGTGGCTGTACCAATTTTTATTCCCACCAGCAATGTATAAGAGCCTTGTTGTTAGACATCTTTGCCAACACTTGGTATTGACAGTATTTTTTTAAAAAATGTTATTCATTTTAATAGGTATATAGTGGTATCTCACTATGACTTCAAGTTGCATTTCCCTAACAGCTAATTATGTTGCACATTTTTATGTCCTTATTTGCCATCCTTACATCTTTTTGGTGAGTGTCTCTTCAAATCTTTTGCTCATTTTAAAAATTGAGTTGTTAGTATACTTAACTGTTGAGGCCTGAGTGTTCTTTACACATTAAATATTCAAGTTCTTTAAAAAAAAAATACAGGGGTCTTTTGTATTCCCCAAACTGGAATGTAGTGGCATGATCATAGTTTACTGTAGCCTTGAACTCCTGGGCTCGAGGGATCCTCCCACCTCAGCCTTCCAATTAGCTGGGACGACAGGTGCATGCCATCAGGCCCAGCTAATTTTTATTTTATTTTTTGTAGAGGAGGAGACTTGCTTTGTTGCTCAGGCTGGTCTTAAACTCCTGGCCTCAAGCAATCCTCCTGCCTTGGCCTTCCAAAGGCACTAGAATTACAGGCATGAGCCGCTGTGCCTGGCCCAGAAAGATGCAAGTTCTTTGATGAATAGGTTACTTACATATTTTTTTTGTCCCAATCTATAGCTTATGGTTTCATTCCTTTAATTGTCTTATATAGAGCAAAAGATGTTTTTGTTGTTGTTGTTTTGTTTGTTTGTTTGGCAGAGCCTTGCAGTGTCACCCAGGCTGGAATGCAGTGGCATAATCTCAGCTCACTGCAGCCTCCGTCTCCCAGGTTCAAGCGATTCTCCTGCCTCAGCCTCCTGAGTAGCTGGGATGACAGGCGCCTGCCACCACACCTGGCTAGTTTTTTGTATTTTTAGTAGAGATGGGGTTTCAATCAGTTGGCCAGGCTGGTCTTGAACTCCTAGCCTCGTTATCTGCCTGCCTCGGCCTCCCAAAGTGCTGGGATTACAGACGTGAGCCACCGCGCCCAGCCTAGAGCAAAAGATTTGATTGTGATCATGGACGCCATCTTCAAACTGATTCCCATCTCCATTAATGTCATTTATTCAGCACCTGTAGTATACAGGTTCCTGTTGGGTGTTTAGCTTTACAAGACTGATGGAACCTGGTGCTCAGAGCATCCTCTAAGATCTCTGCCCATCCCCAGGGGAGGAGGTGTTGGTTTAGACCCATAGCCCTGAGGGAAGTTCGGGACTTAGATTTTTCAACCCCAACTATCCTCAGCTTTAAACTGACACCACAGAATTACCCCTGAGCGTTCCTATCTTACCTACCCTCCTTCGCCTAAGCCTTGTTTTCCTTCACTCAAGCATTGGTCTCCTCCTTCCTTCCTGGGTTAACCTTGCCTACATTTCAAAGCTCAGCTGGGATAATCCATCAGGCCTGAAAGCTTCTCCAACCCAAAGTTTCTGTCTCTCTGTCTATGGCCTTGTTTGATTATATTATCTTTTCTTCCCACCTGGTAGGGTTTTGGGGATTAAATAATATGAAGCATATAGACATGTGCAGCAAAAAGCCTATTAGAAAGTAGATTTTCCATGCAAGTTGCTACAAAATCAAATAAGTTCCCAGTTTCTGAGAACCCAAGGTTTGATATGGTTTGCCTGTGTCTCCACCCAAATCTCATCTTGAGTTGTAGCTCTCACAATTCCCATGTGTCATGGGAAGGACCCGATGGGCATAGGTCTTTTCCATGCTGTTCTCATGGTAGCGAATCATTCTCAGGAGATCTGATGGTCTTACAAAGGGGAGTCCCCCTGCACACACTCTCTTTCCTGCTGCCACGTAAGACATGCCTTTGCTCCTCCTTGCCTTCCACTATGATTGTGAGGCCTCCCCAGCCATGTGCCACTGTGAGTCCATTAAACCCTTTTCCTTTATAAATTACCCAGTCTCCAGTATGTTTTTATCAGCAGCATGAAAATGGACTAATACAAAGTTCCCTCTAATTCTATGTTAGAAGCCTGTTTTAGAAGGGCTTCCACGATGATTTTAATGAGAGCAAACTGGTTCACGAGTTCATCAGGCAACACACGGGCACTTTCACAGGAATGTTAAGACAGCATCTTCCGCCAAAGGAGAGCCAGAGGTTGGGATTTCAGGCACTTTGGCCAGTCAGGAAAAGGAAAGATTTCTTAATAATAGGAGGTCTTTTGCTATTCCAGTGTCCTGCTACAAAATGATAGGACAGACCTGGCTGCTAGTCCCCTAGAGTGCCCAGTGCTTCCTTTTCTAGAACTGAGACAAATAAAAAACAAACTCCAGTTCTGGAGTCCTGTTTTGCAGGCCCTGTTCCCAAATGTCAGCTCCTAATGGGCAACAGCTGCCTCTGTGGTTTCTTCTAGGCAAGTGATTCATGTCTTTGCTCAGAAACGATAAGCAGAACAAATGTTTGCTTAGACATATAACAGAGGGACAATTGGAAAACAGGAGACTGGCAACTGGAAATAGTTTGCAGCTATTTGATCCATGACAATTAGTCTGAATTAGTCATATGGTGCTCACTGGCCAGGCCTTTGGGCCAGAGGCAGCGTGGGGGAATAGACAGCTGGTCTTCCTGGAAAAGAAGTGCAGAAAGGAACATAGCAGACACAGAGGTTTGCTCAGAACACAACAGATTGGCTCTCACCCTCGCAAAGGTGACCCGCCTTGACCATCTGCCTTAGTTGCACTCCATACCTGATCCGGGTCCCCAGCCTGGAAATGAGTAGAGAGGCAGAAACTATATACACTCATGAGAGATGCCTCTAAAATCCATTAACAATTTTTTACACATTCAGAAGTTAAAGTAAACAATAGGTTGAATTTTGTGTGTGTGCAGGTGGGAAAAAGGCTTCAAAAATATCCAGACACCCACATTAATTGGATTTTGATCTTAGGGATCATGTTACGTATATTGACTCATTCAAGAGAGATACATGGACCTTGAATTTGGAATGTAAAAGTGGGACTTTGAGTAGGATTTTCAGTCTGATTATGTTGATATAATTTAAGATCTTGTAGTCTACATTATACTTATACAGAATGTACTCCTGTGGTCATGCTCCAATACATTATTTAGCAGATGTATCATAAACATTTTTCTTTTTGTGAGAAAAGGTTTCACTCTGTTTCCCCGGCTGGAGTGCAATGGCACAATCACGGCTGACTACAGCCTCGACCTCCTCGACCTCCTGGGCTCAAGTAATCCTCCCACCTCAGCCTGCTGAGTAGCTGGGTCTACAGGTGTGCCCTATGGCCACGCCCAGCTAATTTTTTCTTTTTTTTTTTTTGTAGAGACTGGGTTTCACCATGTTGCCCAGGATCGTTATCATTATTTTATCATTATATTTCTATAAGAAGGGAGAAAAGTCAGATACATTCAATATTTCAGCCAAAAAAAGAGAAAAGCTACATTTTTGTCAAAAACTTCTCAGACCATTTTTTTGCAAAGAGTCAGGAGGAAAGCAAAATGTGAAGCCCCTAAACCCGCCTCTCTCCTCACCTTAGAGTAGAATCCGTAATGTTGGAGGACTCTGGGAGTAGAATTTAAGTCACAAGGAAGGTGGACACATTGGCAAAGCCAGCCTGGAGCTGAGCAGGGCATCAGCTGCTTTACCAGCAAACGTGACCGAAGCTAACTTTGAGCACAGGGTATTGAAACACTCAACCCTCGCTTCTCAGGTGTTTTTTTCTAAACACATGATAAGAGGTTGTAAATAGGGTGGCCTGGTCCTCCCTCCTTGCCCACGAGCACTTCCGATAGGGTGTCTCTCTGCTTGAAGCTGAAGCAGACGTGTCAGCAGGAGGAGAGGTAGGAAGGTAGGAACAGGAGCCTACAAGACAGTGGCCTTCCTTGTTGATGCAGACGACTGTTGGTTTCGATGGTCCCAGCCTCCTTTTCCTCCTTCTTCTGTTAACAACCCCTTGGATTTTCTCTGAGAAAAGCATTTTTCCCATATTCTCAGTCCCTGGTGCTGGGGTGGGATTAGAAAGGGCTCTTCCTCCTGCCTCCCCCACACCCCCATTCCGGGGAGAACCTGGGGTCCAGCTCAGTCAGCCAGCATCCTCCAGCCGCCAAGACTGGCACCAGAAGGGCTGCTGAGTATTGGGTGCAGGACTTGGGCCTCATCTCCAGTGACGTGAAGCAGCTTTCTCCCATGGTTGTTGAGAGGAGGCTTTGGTCCTGGGGTGGTCCATGGGCCCTGGTTTCCTCCATGTCCAGCCCTGCTGTAACAGGTCTCATGACACAGCTGAAGCCCCTGGACCCATTGTGCTGGACCTACCCTGAGAAGGCTCAGTTGACTCTGTGCCTAATCTAGTTTGATGCTTTTGTCTGGTTGTTTGCTCTTACCCCTTGCAAAAGACAGTGTCATCACATGCATTCATTTTGGCCAAAGGCAGCGCGGGAGGGAAGGCATGGAGATGACGCCAGAATTTAGGTTCCACTTTTTTACACTGTGACCTCCAGAGGGGAACCGCAGGCTCTCAGTGTGGAAGCTCTCTCCATAGCTCCCCTGACCTGTCCAGCACCTGCCTCCAGAGGTGAGGAGGGGCTGTGCAACTTCCTAAAGGCAGCCACCATGGACAGCTCTCACCAGTCCCAAGTCCTTCCTCTAGGCCCCCAACCACCTCCTTGGACTGGCAGCAGTGGGTCTCAGCTCTCAGGCCCCAGGAGCCGCACTGGGAGTCTTCCTCTGTTCACTGAGAGGCAGCCTGAACCACAGAAAGGAGAGACCTGGGTCTCTCCAGCTAAATACCCCCATTCCCTCCTGCTGTGCCCATGGCTGTGGCACCAGGGCCTCCTGCTAGCAGGACCACCATTGCTCTCTGTGTCCTCTGAACACCTCCACTCAGAGCTGACCCAGTTCAGCAGGGGCGGAGCATGAACTTGTGAGGAGAGACACTGAGCAGGCTGGAGTAGCTGAAACATCACTTTCCACTGCTCCCTGGGAAACAGCCAGAAAGATTCCTGCCAGGCCCAGAATCCTTGCACCCACTTGATCCCCAAGACCTCAGGACCCTCTCACCCTCCCTCTCTGCATGGCATTTGCTCTCTTCTCTGGAACCCTCTACCCTCGGGCATCTCGGAGTTGGCTTCTGCTTATCCTGCTTTTTGGATCTCAGCTTGAAGGATACTTCCTTAAGGATGACTTTCCTGCCCACGCCCAGGCCAGGCCACTCTGTTGCAAGTCTTTGCACACTTATTCATTCATGTATTTAGTATTTTGGGCTGTTTGTTGTTTTTGAACAGCACTTGCTTATTCTTCCTGACTGGATGTCACCTATGGCCCCAGCTGGCATTTCTGTGTCTGTCTGTCACTCTGCGGGTGTCTGTCTGTCACTCTGTGGGCTGCGTTAAGGACAGTCTTGCACTGCACTGTGTTCTCAGCATCCAACGTATCCACATGGGCTCACAGTGAACAAATGAATATATTTGTCTGATGGTTCTTTTTGTTCTGTTTTGTTTTGTTTTGAGACAGAGCCTTACTCTGTCGCCCAGGCTGGAGTGCAGTGGCATAATCTCAGCATACTGCAACCTCCGCCTCCTGGGTTCAAGTGATTCTCGTGCCTCAGCCTCCCAAGTAGCTGGGATTACAGGCATGCATCACCACCCCTGAATGATTATTGTATTTTTAGTAGAGACAGGGTTTCACCATGTTGGCCAGGCTGGTCTCGAACTCCTGGCGTCAAGTGATCTGCCCACCTTGGTTTCCCAATGTGCTGGGATTACAGGCTGGAGCCACTACACCTGCGCAGTCTGATAGTTCTTATATGCACTTCTTACTCTCATAGTGTTTTTAAACAATTTTTAATTGATGCCTAATAGATGCCCATAGTTCTTCCGTGACTTATGCTAAATCTTGCTCTTCCTGGCCTCAGATATGTGGCCAAGACTCACATCCTCCTAAAAGCCGTTCCCAAATGACTTCAAAAAAAAAATAGGAGAAGGAGGAACTCAGGAATGATCCATAACAGGCACCGCAGTGAAACACCAGGTACAGCAACTCTGGCAGAGGAAGGGCTGGTCTGGGAAGGTGCAGTGCTAGGGCGGGCCCCAGAATTGCTAAGCTCTATCTCCTTGGAGAGAGGGACAGCTTCAGGCCCTCTTACAACTGAGGTGATTGCCCCTGGCCCCAGGATTCTGGCCGCCTTCAGGAGTAGTTGGCACTGCAGTTCGTGCTGCCTCGGGTTGGGTACTGTGAGCTGCCATCACCCTGATGCCTCCATGGGCTGAGCAGAAGACATGCCGATGCGTTTTGATTCATAGCAGGAGAGTCTATGTACATTTCACCAAGAAGCCTGAATGTAAAATGGACAGATGTCACTATCAGACACACACAGGGGGCCTACAAGTTTCTAAGTGCCTGTGCTGTAAGTCTGTCTTCAACATATAGCCTGGTTTAGCAATGGAGCTGGTGTGAACAGTTGTGTGTGTGTGTGCGTGTGCACATGCGTGCACACATGCAGGGGAATCTCATTAAATATTTGGAATGACACACACTTCAAAGACCTTTGGCTGTGACCTTGCACACTGTCTCTTGGCTGTGGCTACAACCATCCCCCAAGGATGAGACAGGAGCTAGTGGCTGGAGCACCTGGGGGCTGGGCCAGAGCACACCTGCAGGTCCTCAGCCTCACAGGAGTAATTTCTGTGGGTCTTTCTGCTGCCTAAGTTGAGAATCTACTTGTTGGCCGCTCATGCCTGTCCAGCTTTTAAAATAATATTTGTGTACCTTTTTCTAGGTATATAAAGTAATACATAGTCACAGTAGAAAATGTAGAAAATTTAAAAATGTTTAAAAATAATATCATCTGTAATCTCTCTACTCAGAGAAAATATATTGGTGCATTTGCATCCAGTTTTTAATTAATAAATATTTTGTAACAAAATTTTTGTGACCTAATTAGTACAACCTTATTATTTGTTTACTTCTGTATCTTGCTTAACTATATCAAGAACAGTTTTATATCATTACTGTTCCTTGGAAATAACTTTTTACTGGCTGCATAGTATTCCATCATTTGGATATATTACTATTTATTTAACCCATTCTCCATCTTGGAACATTTAAGTTGTCTCAATTATCTTGAAGTAGACAGTAGATATAAGTGAATGCTCTTACATACAGGTTTTTGTGAGTTTCTGATTATTTCTTAGGAAAACCTTAAGACCTTTGTTGGACCAATTGGGGAAGACCTTTGTTGGACCAACTGGGGAAGAATTTCTTTCCTGCTCTGGCTGCTCAGCTGATAAGGTGCTGACCTGGAGCAGCTGGAAGGCACTTTGCTGCTTTCTGGAGAATGAAGCCACTGGGAAACCAGATAGGAGGGAGGAGAGAGACAGCTTCTCGATGATGTCATCTGAACACCTGGATCCTGCTGTGCCTGGAATTGCAGTCCCATTGTCTACCAATGTAGTTCATTGAATTCAACTTGAGCTGGATGTCATTCGTCTGCTTCCAGAACTTGTGTCTAATGCAGAGTTGAATGCACACTCTCAGAGCTGGAAGGGGATGCAATCCACAAATCCAGCACTCAAATTTCTTTTTTCTTTTCTTTCTTTTTTTTTTTTTTAATTTGAGATGGAGTCTTGCTCTGTCACCCAGGCTGAAGTACAGTTGTGCGATCTCGGCTCACTGCAACCTCTGCCTCCCAGGTTCAAGTGATTCTCCTGCCTCAGCCTCCCAAGTAGCTGGGATTACAGGCATGTGCCACCACGGCCAGCCTAATTTTGGTATTTTTAGTAGAGACGGGGTTTCACCATGTTGGCCAGGCTGATATTGAACTCCTGGCCTCAAGTGATCTACCCCCTTGGCTTCCCAAAGTGCTGGGAATACAGGTGAGAGCTACTGTGCTCAGCCTCAAATTGCTTTTACAGAGGCAGGTGGCCACTGAGTCTGTGATTGGGATCCTCCTGTGGAGACTTGTGGAGACTCATGACTCACTACCTTTGAAGGCACTGTTAGGGTGATCTCTCCACGTTTCCCTGCTGAAAGCTCTGAGTGTTAGTAAATTCCTTCTCATATTAGCTAAAATGTATTTTCCTGTGCCTTTTATTCACTGATGGGGAATACAAGCATTCTTTTTGAGGGTGGCCAATACTAGTAATTCCCTCCACACAGTGAGTGATGGGAAGAGTTAACCCATGGTTGCTGCATGTAGTACTGACACTTGCTGTACCACCAGGACTCAAGTTGATGCTCAATGCAACATTCTTTTGCAGGGCCCTTGTCCTCAGTTTCCCTTCTTTTGGGGTGGGCTGAGAGAGAGCTTATTCAGCATGAAGCTGTAGTATCTACAGTTTAGCAAATGTCTGCGGAGCCTTTAAAGCAGTTTTTATCATAATAAAAATATTTTAACTTATAACCCCAGAAAGAGATAGGCATGGGAGTCTTTATAAAGCACAGAAATCCAGATGAGCATAATTTAAAAGTCATTTGAATTGTAATGAGTATTTTTAATGTAAACAGGCAGGAGGAAGAACTTGCTGGGTTCTCATGTAGCACAGACACCCAGATATATGTCTTTTGATAGCAATATTAAAGTGTCAAGGAAGCATAGGAAGCTGCAGATGTCAGCAGCATGAATGGGCAAGGTACTTTCTGTGGCTGCAGGCTGGAGGTTCCAGCAGGAATAGAAAGGCAGTCACTGTGCTAGATGGCCCAGGGTCACTGCAAGTCTAGCTCCTAAATGAAAATCAGGGACAAGATGTGGCCTGTAACCACAGTCACTGCTCTTCGTAAGGCTGGTGGAAAGGTGAGCTGGAAAGGTTTTTAGGGTTAGTGAGGTACAGGAACTCCCAAACATCAGGCACCTGATAGCACTCTCCACCTAACATCTGCATTTATATTGACCTAATGCATCTGTTCAATTTGTCTCATTCTTTGTGCTCACACACATTTATTTGAAACAAACCTTTCTGTCATTACTATAGGTGAAAAACCTTGATCACTTGCATTGAATACAATGAAAAGAAAAAAAATTATTAAATGCAAGCTAGATACTTTTTCTTGTCTGACAGCCACGAGCCTTAAGTCTGTTCCCCCTTTTTATTTATTTATTTATTTATTTATGTTAAAAAGATGAGCAAAATGTGAGAATGATGCTAAAGAGATCCTGGTACCAAAAGAAGCCTTCTACCTGGATATCATCAGAGGGACAGAAAGAATTAAAGTACGGACGAATTTCTCAAAGTGGTATTACTGTTATTTAATTAGTTGTCCATGTGCTACCTAAAACCTTTCAACTACATTTTTTATGAAGTATCCCATATGGACAGAGTCCAATTCCCTCATTTAACAGATGGAAAGGTTGAGGGCCAGAGAGGGGAAGGAGCCCTGCTGAGGTTCCAACAGCTTTCTGATGCCTGGTTCCATGCTTTACCTTATTTCTGCTGTCCACCTCATCAGCACTTAAGTGAATGTTGTGGTCCCTAATTGTGGGATTGCAGTGTGTCCAGTCGGGGCAGCCTCTGCACTTTGCTAGAGGAAAAGGCAGTGTGATCTCTCACTGGGTGATCTCTCACTAGGGTGATCTCTCTGCATAGGGCACCCAGGCTGGAAACTAGCAGGGAGCTGGCCAGCACACCCAGCAGGTGCCAGGCTGCAGGGAGCTCCTGCTTCATCTCAAACACAAGAACACTCAGCTCAAAGCACAATATTTTCTGGCTTAGAGTTTGGCTCTTAGAGTGGCAGCTGTTCCTACCAAAGCAAACATTGAAAATCTGTAATTTTCAGAAATAATCGCCAACCCTCAAAAAAGATGTGTTTACACCAAAACTCCTCCGTGTGTTCACCCTGCATTCACTCAGTGTCGAGTTGCAGTTTTCTCTGCACTGCATCGCTGTGCTTCCTCCTGAACAATTGCTTTTGCCAGGGAGCATCAGCACAGACAACTAGATCCTGAGCAATGACCAGCTGGGCTCCTCCCCAAATGTAGCCAGATAATTTTGCGTTACCACTTCTGCATTTTTTTCACATCACATCTATGCTTAAGCAGAGAGCAAACTCTCAACTCCAGCAGCCAGCCCATGGGAAGCTATAAACCTTCATCAGTTTGACTTCAGGTGTCTTCATCAGCCTCTCCCGTAGGTGGCCTTGCAACCTGACCTTGGTTTCAAAATTAAAAATGCAGCTTCCTTGGCCTTCTCTGGACTTACAGAGCCTACAGTTGGAGACTCATGCACTCTACATTTTAAAATGGGACTCACAGGCCTGTGCACTTGAGGCCGATGGGTGGATGGCATTGCCGGCTGGGAAATGTCAATTTCCCAACTGGGCATCCATCCATCCACCAGCCAAGCAGCCTGTGGATCTTTGTTGAGCAGTTCTTGTTTGCCGAGCCTTGTGTAGATCTCTGCTGCGAGGGAGGAGGAGGTCCCCACCTTAAGGAGCTTTTAAGGCTTGTTGGGAAGGCAAGGCATATATCTGAAAAGCTCCATTGCATGCAAGTTAACTAACGATACGGGATGATGCCATGAGACCTCTGCCATCCACGTGGCAGAACCTGCTCTGCTGATTTCCTGGCTCGATGTCCATTTGCTGCTGGCTCGTGCTCATATTCACAAGTCACTCTTGAGAGCCCTTTCCCTGTGCCAGACCCTGTGCTGAGTTTCAGACACGCAGGGATGGACAGCCCACAGCCTTGGCCCTCCAGGCGCTTGCATCTGACTGTGGAGAGCCACTCTTAGAAACCCAGGGAGCAATCCAAGTCTGTGTGTGACGCCACTCCTGGACCTTGGGAACACAGAGCCCCCGCCAGTGCCCTGGGAGCTGGTGTTCTTGCAGGGGTGGAGACAGACCTGTCTTTTGTGGCTGGTTAGTTTCCTTGTGGCTGTTGCACCAATGACCACAAACATGGAGACTTAAAATTACAGACATTTGTGCTCTCACAGTTCTGGAGGCCAGGAGACTGAACTCAGCATCGCTGGGCCCACATCGAAGTGTGGCATGGCCCTGCTTCCTCAGGGGGCTCCCAGGGAGAATCTGTTCCTTGCCTCCTCTGGCTTCTGCTGGCTCCAGTGTTCCTGGGCTTGTGGCTGGATCACTCCAGCTTCAGTGCCAGCAC
Organism: Pongo pygmaeus; assembly: GCF_028885625.2. Lineage (NCBI taxonomy): Eukaryota > Metazoa > Chordata > Mammalia > Primates > Hominidae > Pongo > Pongo pygmaeus. Next base: position 36,555,124 of record NC_072393.2, read on the forward strand.
CTTCAAATTTATCTGTGCTGAATCTTCACATAGACTTGCCCTCTGTCTGTGTCAAACCTCCCTCTGCCTTCCTCCCTTAAGGTCACTTATCATTCCGTTTAGGTCCCACCAGGATAATCTTTGAATCTCAAGATTCTTTTCTTAATCACATCAACAGAGACCCCCTTTTCCTCATAGAGCAACAACCACAGGTTCCAGTGGCTGGGACCTAATGTTTTGGGAGCACTGTGCTGCCTGTCACGTGTGGTTTCCTAGATCATCAGGCCGAGGCTGGCCTTTTGGATGTGGCCACAGAGGCTCATTCTCTTGTCCCTGTTCTACCACTTTTTAGCCAACTTCCCCAGGACACGTGTCCTTCCTGGTAAGAAAGCGCTCGGGGTCACAGATCAGGCTGAGGCTTTGTGACCTCCTGGGAGACAGGCCTAGCCTGGCCCACCTCCTCCTGTCGCCCGGAGGTTTCTGAGAGCTCATTGTCACTTTGTCGTCCCTCAATGTGAATGCCTAATCATTCACTGAAGGCCTGAGTTCTGTGAACAGAAAGCAGGTTACAAGTCAGATCCGTGGCTGGGGTCAGTGAGGAAATACAAAGGAAATTAGGGGGACAAAGAGGGGACAGGGTAGGCCTGGTCGCACTGGGAGCTGACCCAGCAGAACTCTGGCAAGGCGAGCAGGCCACCCTGGCCTCAGCCCTCTCAGAGCACGGCTCTGCTCTGTGTGAGACCAGAGAGGGGCACAGGGCCCGTGTGCACCTGTAGCTCCCCCCACTCTGTATTCCAGGGGATTCAGGGGATTCATGCCACGCCTGCCAATGGAAGCTCTGGTTTTTTGGGTTTTGTTTTGTTTTGTTTTGTTTTTAAGAGACAAGGTCTTACTCTGTTGTCCAGTCATGATCACTGCTCACTGCAGCCTCTATCGCCTGGACTCAAGCAATCCTCCCCTTTAGCCTCCCGAATTGCTGGAACACAGATGCACACCATCACACCCAGCTGATTTTTAAATTTTTTTGTAGAAATAGGGTCTCACTAGATTACCCAGGCTGGTCTTAAACTCCTGGCCTTAAGCAATCCTCTTGCCTTGGCCTCCCAAAGCACTGGTATTACAGGCATGAGCCACCTGGCCAAAATTCTACTTTCAAAACAAGCAAACCAAAGGACCTCATGCTGGGGCCCTGATTCTCACTGAGGCGGTTGCAACAATACAATGATTGTGATCCTCACAGCATCTCAGGGGAGGCTCCCTGCCCTTGAGAGGTTGGCCTCTGATGGCCATTTCACAGATGAAGAGACTGAGGATCCGAGAGAATAAGCAACCTAACCGAGGACACGGAAAGGGAGAAGGATGGCCAAGAGGCCAGGGTGTGGAAGCCAGGCCTGGGGATTCTCTGTCATGAAACACTGCCTGTCATGACTGAGCTCCTAGCCTGTGAGGACTTGCATTTATGCACGGCCTGGTTGTGCATAGAAGGGAGAGAAAGGCCGGCCATTAGTCTTTCTGGACTTCTCAGGCTTTGGCCTCCTCCGAGACCCTGGGGGACTGCCCTTTCTGCCTTGTATTCCCCCAGAAGTCTCTGCTTCCTAACAACAGAGTTTGCCTTCTTGCTTAAGACCCAGTGAGCAGGCTTCTGTTCTTGCAGCCAAAGGAGCTTTGGTCCCAGCAGTGGTGGTGGCTGGGGCAGCGCAGCCTCATGCATGGGCTTGGTGGAGTCCCGGGGCCCCTGTGTGCAAGGTCCATGCTCCTCCAGCTCCCAGAGGCCCAGCAGGGGCCAGGGCTGGGTCTTGCTGACCCTGAGGTTAAAGCTACCACTATCGCGAGGGAGAGTGCTCTGTGGGCTTTCACACCCCAGAAGTCCCAGGATACAAGTCTCCTGAGGAGGACCTCTGGAAGAGTCCTGCTGGGGACATGGGTCCCTGTGCAGGGGGTATTTTATAGATATGCAGGATGCTGAAGTTTCAATCCAAGACTTTTCACTTCATCGCTAACCACCTCGCCCTCTTTAGTACCAGCAACATCATCAAGTCGCCACAGAGAAGCAAGTACCCCGGGGCAACCTTGACCCCCACCCAGAGAGATTCACCAGGTTACAGAGGCTGGAATCTGTTGGGGTGATGGGTGTTGGTTGGGGTTTCTCAGGTTTAAGAAGAGGATTTTCCCTACCCATACCCCCCACTCCATTGCCATTCTCAAGAACTCCCAGTTGCCCAGAAGAACATCCCAGGCTGGGTTATACTGTGTGACCTTCTCACCAGTCTTTGCAGATTAGAAGTAGGGTGGACATCTGAGCCAAGCCATGCCAGTCTTCTGTTTGTGGGGGATTTGGAGTTAAGGCAGGGAGGCCCTGGGAGCCAGCTTCCTGTCATCAAGGTGCCAGTGACTTAGAGGCCATGGGTTTCTTCCTTTTGTCCTAAAAACATAGAGAGGGCTGATGCAGAGGAAAACCACAGGAGCCGAGGGAGAAGAGATGCCAGCTTGGGGCTCCTCATGTTCCCAGGTCCAGGCTGTACATCTGGAAGTCAAGGCCATCCTTCCTGCCTTGGGTTTCCCCAAAAGTCTCTGCCTCCTAAAAGGTTTACTTCCTTCCTTAAGAACCAATGAGCAGGCCTCTGTTCCTAGCTGCCAAAGGGCATCTGGCCACCGCAGCAGCTTTGATGGGAGCAGTGCAGCCCCATGCGTGGGCTTGGAGGCCTCCCACAGCTTCTGCATGGAGGGTAAGAGGCTCCTCCAGCTCCCCGAGGCCCAGCAGGGTCTGGGGCTGAGTCTTGCTGACCATGAGGGTAAAGTCACCCCAGTCACGAGGGGAAGGGCTCTGTGGGCTTCCTGAAGGACATAGGCTTTGAAGGTAGAGCAGGGTGCCTTTTGGGGAGAGGGAAGGAACAGGGCCGCAAGTTGTCCCAGAACATTTGGCTGTTAGAGGGAGTGTATCAGGGCAAGAAGGGAGATGGCCCTGGTGCCGGCAGCTCTGGTTAGCTTCCTCTGCACCTCACATGTCCGCATCTCCAGAGTTCCTGCAGGGACAACAACAGTGCCATTTAGGTGAGGAATCTGAGGTTTAGAGGACATATTTCCTTCCCAGGGCTGCCATCAGAGAACAGTAACTGGTGGGGGAAGGTGGGGGGAGAGGTGGGGGCTTAAGACAAGAGACACTTATTCTCCCACTATTCTGGAGGCCAGAAGCCTGAAATCAAAGTGTTCACAGGGCTCTGCGCCCTCCAAAGGCCCTAAGGAGAGGCCTTCATTGCCTTTTCTGGTGGCTGCAGGTGTTCCTGGGCTTGTGGCTGCTTTGCTCCAGTCTCTGCTTGCGTATTCATGTCATCTTTCCTCTTATCTCTTGGTCTTCTCTTCCGTCTCTTAAAAGAGTGCTTGTCCTTGGATTTGGGCCCACCTGGATAATCCAGCATGATCTCATCTCTAGATCCTTCACTTAATTCCATCTACAAAGACCCCTTTTCCAAATAAGGACACATTCACAGATGCTGAGGGTGGCAGGTGGACATGCTATTTTGGGGCCTCATTTAACCTTCTGCAGATAGGCTGGCTGATTTTCCACTGTCACGCAGCAGTAAATGTCTGAGTGAGGTCTGGAACCAGCCCAGTCTGACTGCCATGATATTTGCTGGATACAAGATGAAGATACGGGAGGAGAGGGAGAAAGGCCAGGGCAGAAAGAGCCTCCCAACACTTTCAGGTGTTTCCTGCACCCTCTGGGAAAACACGGGTATGATGATATTTATTCTAGACCAATGGCTGTTAGAGAAAAGCCAGGGTGGGAGGCCCTGGGACTGCCTTCACACCTGGATCCCTGTGCTCCCACAAATGTTCCTACATGAACCATGGCCTCCCTCTCAGAAGATGCCCTCAGATCCCACAGGTGCATTGCTAGCAACATCCACAGGCACCGGGATCTTGAGCACTGAAGGGGCCCCGAAGGGGAAGGTGTTGGTTGGTCCAAGAGGAGAGCACTCTCCAGGGAGGTGAAGGGCCAGAAGCAGAATGGAGCAGAATTCCTTCTACTCAGGCTGGGCTGCAAGGAGAGGCACTGCCCAGGGAGGCCGATAGTGAAATCTGGTGCTACCTTGCAGTCAGTCTGGTAGCAAAAGTGAGGAGGCTGTGGAGAACCTTGTCCCCCTACCTACATTTCTGTCACCCCAGAATTGTGCTTGCAGTGCTTTGACACGGCCAGCACCTCTGACCTCTGCCCCTCTCTAGAATCCAAATGGGGAACTTTATCAGGGATCCATGCCCCGCTCCCGGCACACACACACAGATACACACAGACACACACACACATACACGTTTTTGTGGGATGAAGATGAGTCTGAGAGGACCCTCCAGGGCCGTCCGCATTTCCCACTCCAGCCATCCTTCCTTTACCTTCACACCTGGACTCCCAACTTACTCTCAACCCACCTCCTTGGTGTGCAAACTAAGAAAATGCACTTTTCTGCCCAAACTCCCCTACATCATTAAGTGACACAGGAAGTTCAGTTCAACACGGGGGAAATTGAATTTATCTTGGAAATGTTTTATTCTTCCAAAATTTCACTTTGGCGAAGTCTAATGCATAGAAAAGCATGAAATACTACAGCTCCAGACCAAGCAAGTTGTTCCACTAAGCATTAAGCCGCGGGGTCCGAATCCTGCCTCTCTCCCATCAACCACTCTCTTTAACTGAAATGCCCATCAACGTCCCGGCTAAATGTGAGTTTTCCACGGATCGCATCTTATCATAATGTCACAAAACCCATAGAATTACAAATCAGGTTTAAGGCAGAAAACATGACAGGCAAATATAAGTACACAAAAAGTACATTAAGGATCCGTCTTCATTTACTCTCCCCATTCCAACCTACCTCTCTGCGCAGACCCACTCCGTGCGGCGCTCAGCTTGAAGTAGCCTCAGATCCATTTTAAAGTGGACTGAAATATAAATGACAGTTCACACTGCACATGAACATAGACAACTGTATAAAATATTTAAATAAAGACAGGAAAGAACAGAGGATTGCAGCAAAGCCTTTGGCAGAACCAGCCTTGGGGAATTTAGCAGCTTGAGATTCATTACAAATTTCATCTTTAATGTTATTTTTAGTTCAATATTTTGTAGCACTCAGAAGTAAATCTTGGTGCGCTGTCTCCTCTCCCCTGCCTTTCTCTCCTTGGGTGTCTGATCCTTCAGTTGTACTGAAACCTAATACGTTTTCAATAAAATTGATTTGTGACGTCGTAATGCTGTTTGTTTACCATCTCCCATTCCTTGTTGTAATGGAAGAGAACTATTGCATGATTTGGCAAAGTGAGGAGGATTGCTCTTGATTGCAGAATAAATTGACATGAACCTGGAAACAACCCTGTTGCAATGTGAAAATGCTCCATCGAGCCTTCCCTCCTGCACTCTCCCATTTTGAAGTTCTCGCCTGGTATTCCAGTCCTGAGTGCTAAGGGATCATCTATCCTCCCGAAAGAGAGCCATCGTCCCAAATACGGATGCAGAAGAAAGAGAAAACTTGGTTTTAAATAATTGCGCTTTGGTTTCTTTCGCAATGTGACTTTTCACCTCTAGCTAGTTTGCCACCTCTGGAGGAAATTCTACAAAATGGCATTTGTCCCCAGATGAGGGGTAGGAGAGGACCAGTTGAAAAGAAGCCCCGTCCTGGGGTCATTTTGCAAATTCTTCAGTCTTCCAGGGGGACTGCAGGGAGAGTTAAACAAAGCTCTGTCCAGGAGGCAGCCGGCAAGATGGAAAGGAAGGCAGAAAACATTGCCTTGCTGATCAGCCAGCTCCTGGGGTGTATGAGTGGAAGCCCTTGAGGAAAGGGCAGACCCTAGCGGTTTTTGACAGAACAGAACTGGGGTTTCACATTTGTCACTCCAGGGCAGGCTTTGACTCCTGGCCCAGGGAAGTGAGGGGCTGGGGAGAGAGGCTCAGACGGGAGCTCAGAGCAGCCTGGGAAAGGGATTTTTCAACCCAGATATTAATGGGCCCGTGATGTTTCCTAGATGGAGCCCTCATGGGCAAGCCACCATCTCTGTGACTTGGTTTCTTCACATCAAAAATAAGTCTGATGCCCTTTGCCCTTGGCTTTATTAGGGTTTCTGAGGAAGAAGGAAAAAAAATTCTCTTTTAGTATTCAAGTTATGTTTACATACGTAAAAGCAAAGGGAGAGAACTCAGGTGGTGATTTGGGTAATTTATAACTAAATAAAGCCTAATAGTGTTTTGTTTATTTATTCGTTTGATTTTTAGAGACAGAATCTCGCTCTGTTGCCCAGGCTGGAGTGCAGTGTTGCATTCATGGCTCACTGCAGCCTCCATGTCTCTGGGCTCAAGCAATCCTCCCACCTCAGCCTCCTAGGTAGCTGGGACTATAGGCATGCACCACAGTGCCCAGCTAATTTTTATATTTTTCTGTAGAGACAGGGTCTCATTACATTGCTCAGGCTGGTCTCAAACTTCTGGTCTCAAACGACCCTCCTGTGCCTCCCAAAGCAATGGGATTATAGGCGTGAGCCAGTGCACTTGGCCAAGTCTAATCATTTTAAAAACAAAGATAGTTAGATATTTCAACTATGGAATAAAAAAATACCCAACCATCGTTGTAGTTAGATTTTTGTTGTTTTGTTTCTGATTTATCAAGAGAACTACTTCACCAGATATTGTGTCGATGTGGCCCGAGGTTAACAGAAAAAAGCAGAAGGACTCAGGTATCGGAGAACATGAGTACCCCACGCAGCCAGGACGCTGCCAGTCTAGGAAACTGAAGTGCTGGCCAGGGGAGAGCCAGGCTTATAGAATTCAGAACCGGTTCTGGGTGGCCTTTGGAATGTATGGTGATACGGTTTGGCTGTGTCCCCACCCAAATCTCATCTTGAATCGTAGCTCCCACAATTCCCATGTGTTGTTGGAGGGATCCAGGGAGAGGTAATTTCATCAGGGGGGCCAGTCTTTCCCATGCTATTCTCATGACAGTGAATAAGTCTCACAAGATCTGATGGTTTTATCGGGGTTTCCACTTTTGCTTCTTCCTCATTTTTTCTTGCCGCTGCCATGTAAGAAATGCCTTTCGCCTCCTGCCATGATTCTGAGGCCTCCCCAGCCATGTGGAACTGTAAGTCCAATTAAACCTCTTTTTCTTCCCAGTCTCAGTATATCTTTATCAGCAGCACGAAAACAGACTAAACAGTAAATTGGTACCAGTATATTGGGGTGTTGCTGAAAAGATACCCAAAAATGTGGAGGCGACTTTGGAAATGGGTAACAGGCAGAGACAGGAACAGTTTGAAGGCCTGAGAAGAAGACAAGAAAATGTGGGAAAGTTTGGAACTTCCTAGAGACTTATTGAATGGCTTTGCCCAAAATGCTGACATGGAGAATAAAATCCAGGCTGAGGTGGTCTCAGCTGGAGATGAGGAACTTGTTGGGAACTAGTTGGAGCAAAGTTGACTCTTGATATGTTTTAGCAAAGAGACTCATGACATTTTGCCCCTGCCCTAGAGATTTGTGACACTTTGAATTAAGAGAAATGATTTAGGGTTTTTGCCAAAATAATGACTATTACTTTTGCACCAACCTAATAGCGGCAGTCAGGTGCATGGACTGCAGCCTGCTAAAGGCTATCTGGTTGGGACACCATCAGCTACAGGCCGCAGGACTTTGCAAGTGAAATCTCTTTCTATCATTTCTCTACCAATCTGCAATCTGCATTCTGGACCACAAAGACAAAAAAGCTCACTGTGCCACAGTCAGTTTTGAGCATATCAGAGGATAAGCATGCTACATAATAATGGTTCAGGCAGAAGGAAAAGCTGACTTGTTGCAGCTCACATTCGTAGGAGAGGAAAGGGTCAAGTTCAGAGCAGCAGAGGCACTGTTTTTGCCTTTTTTCCCGTGACATGACACCATTCCACTTAAGTAGCTGCTGTCAGATTCAATAAGAAAATACGTGTAAAGCATTTTACACACTATCTGGCACATAGTAACCACTCAATAAATGTTAGATTGTTATTATTATCATTTTCCTAAATGGAGAGGTCAAACCAATTAGCTGAGTTTTTCTTTTTAATGAAAACTCTGATGAGTTAATCATTGTGAGGTAGGGAGGCTTTGAAACTCCTGTTAACTGGGATGATTAAAATGTACTTGATTAAGCTGAGGCAGTGACAGCGTATAGATTTTCTTACAGGCCAACTCCAACCGAGTCATGGTGGTGGCCACTATTGTTAAGAAGGGTTCTGAGGCTGAACAAGGCTTAGGACGAGGGAGTTTTCAGATGAATTAGTCACATCTGCCTTGCACACCAGAGATGTGAGGGCAGGGGTGATACATGGCATTCCTGTCCTTGGGAATAATCAGAATTCATGGCTTTTATTAATCATAGAGCTTCAAGAAAACAAATTAGATAGGCTGCTTAGCTCCATAAGCTGCAAATGTTAGAACAGAGGTAAGATGAGAAAGAAGTTTCCAGAATATGCCAAAGGTAAATATGCTTCTTCAATGTTGTCTGGATTTTCCCAAGAAGAAAAAGGAGGAGATTGGTGATGAGAAGAAGTTGGAGAAGGAGAAAATCCTTTAAGATATGACTTACAGAGTCATTACAAACTGAAAGGATCTGTGTCTAGAATGTGTGTGTGTGTGCGTGAACACAGAAAACTACAAACAATAAGAAAAAGACAAACACCTAATAGAAAGACAGGTCAAGGCTAAGACTTCTTAGAGAAAAGCCAATGATCAATAAATAAAAGCTGCTCAATTTCACCAGTGGTCCGTACTGTGTGAACTGAAACAGTGTTCTATGGCTCCAAATTGGCAAAACTTTTGAATCTGACAGTATAAAGGATTGGGAGGATGTGAGAACTGGGTAGGGGTGCACACAACTCACAAGCCCTTAGGACAGCAAGTTGGCAACCTCTAGCACAGCTATAAACGTGCTGATCTTCTGCTGCTCCAGCATTTCCACACTGGGTGTGTACTCTCAGAAAACGACAGTCAATGAGTCCCACGGAAGGATGCTTCCCATAGTATGGTGCAGTAAACATCAAAAGCCAAAACTAGCCAGATAGCCCCACAACAGGGAAATGGTGCATAGCTACTAGACACAAGATGTATGGTTTGCTTCTGAGTACCAGAGAAGTGTCCACGTCATGTTTATGTAGAGAACAAGAACGGCAAGAAGGACAGTCCCTCGTTTTCTACCAATGCCATAGGTTTTCCATCTAAATACAAAGAACATGTCCTGAAGGCCACACACCCACAGATAATTATGATAATACAGAATATATGGGGGATTGGGATGGGAGAGGGTCAGAAAGGACTTTAGTCTTACCTGTAATGTTTTAATATTTTATAACAATAATGTGTTCATGGATTTTTTGAGTAATTAAAAGTTAATGGCTCACGCCTATAATCCCAGCATTTTGGGAGGCCAAGGTGGGCAGATCACTTGAGGTCAGGAGTTTGAGATCGGCCTGACCAACATGGTGAAACTCCATCTCTACTAAAAATACAAAAATTAGCCGGGCATGCCTGTAATCCCAGCTATTTGGGAGGCTGAGGCAGGAGAATCACTTGAACCCGGGAGGCAGAGGTTGCAGTGAGCCAAGATCATGCCACTGTACTCCAGCCTGGGTAACAGAGCAAGGCTCTGTCTCCAAAATAAATAAATAAATAAATAAATAAATAAAAGTTAATTTAAAAAGATCCTCGACTCCTGGCTTTACCGAGCACAGGCAGGCGGCTGGGGGTGGTCAGCTGGATGCACGTGGCGCTGGCAATGTCTCTGTGTCCACAGCAGCCTCTGGCCCTTTTCCTTGGCTGTTACTGGCCATGTTCATGACTGAGCTCCTTTGAAACATGTTCGCTGGGGAAGAGCAGTCTCCTGTTTCCTGTTGCTACTGCTTGAAATCATGATTTCAGAGCCCAGGCTGTAGGATGAGCAGCTGCCTCTTCCCTAGGTGGGGACAGAATGCTGGCCCAGCCTTTTGAAGTCTCCTTGCAGGTTCCTACCCTCTTGGTACTTTAGAGGGGACCCTGAGAAGCAGAAGACATTTTTTTTTTCCTGGAAGCCCCTGCTCTCCTTGTCCATGGTGCTGGAGGGTGAGTATCTCCAAATCAGCACCTCCATGACACCATGTGTGGGTGACCAACAACTGCTCACAAAGGTTTCTTCCCCAACCTCTGGGGGAACTCCAGGCAGGGAGACCTATGGAAATCCCTCAGAGGATATTCCTGTAATATGGACTGCTTGGACCTCTTAGACCCTCCCCACTTGCTCTTGCACTCACCAGCCCAGCCTCCTCACGGCCAGCCAGTCCTCTTCCTGGCCTCTCTTCCAGGCCCACCTCTGTGCCAGTGCCTGGGGGAGGCTCCATTCTCTTCCTCTCCTGCACGCTTTGTTTTACTCCCACTGGCCAGGAGCCTTCTGGACCTCCTTTCTCAATGCTGAGAAGCAGTCTCGGGCCAGCTCAGGCTGGGGTTAGGGAGATGTGCCATGGTTGTTTCCTGATATGATTTGGAACTTTTGTCCTCTCCAAATCTTATGTAAAGAGGTGGCCTCCAATGTTGGAAGTGGGGCCTACCGGGAGGTGTTTGAGTCATGGGGGCAGATCCCTTATGGGTGTCTGGGTGTCATCCTCACCATAATGAGGGAGTTCTCACTCCAAGTTCACAGGAGAGCTTGTTTGAAAGAGCCTGGCACCTCCTCCCCTCTCTCTTGTTCCCACTCTCGCCATGAGACACACTGGCTCCCCTCCCTACTCTGCCATTATTGGAAGCTTCCCGAGGCATCACCAGAAGCCAATGTCAGCCCCATGCAGGTTCTGTACAGCCTGCAGAACCGTGAGCCAAATAAACCTCTTCTCTTTATAAATTACTCAGTCTCAGGCATTCCTTTATAGCGATGCAAACAGATGAACACATTTCCCCTATTCTCTTTGACTTTCTATGACCTTCCCGGTGTCCACCGCCCCTTGTCTAAACCTATGCTGTCATTACCTGTGCGGTGCTGAGCCCCCAGTCAGGCCTTCTCATCACCAGCAACCAGCATTGCCTCTTGAACCCATCTTTCCCTGCACAGCAGCCTGGAGGCACTGCTTCCAGGGAGAGGTGCTAAATACAGAGTGCCCTTGTTATTGTTGTTAATGATGAAATACTCACTGAGGGCCTGGGATAGAGGAGGATCAAGACCAACTCTGGTATGCACATCTTTACCTGCTGCGCTGCTCAGCACCTTAGGGCCAGGAAGGGAACTCAGAGGTGGGTCTGGTCCACAGAGCAAGGACCCTTGGGCTGCAGCCTTGCACAGATGAGACTGGTCTCTGGTTCAGGAAGCACCAGCATCTCTGAGTCAGGTCATCTGGGTTCAGTTCTGGGCTTGGCCACTTAGAATCTGGTGCTGACGGAGTGGCTGTCCCTCGTAGCTGAGGCTGAACTCTGTTCTGTTTCATCTTGTGTGTGGGGCATATCGTAATTATTCCTTTCTTACCTGTCTCCTGGCTGGAGAGTGAAGTGGTCATGCACGAGAAAGGGCATTTGGAAGGCCCATGTTTACAAGGTCCCTTGGTCCTGGGCAGGGAGGTTCTTCTGTAGCCTTCGATCTGGATCATTCATCAGTCACCTGACTGGCACAGATTTATTGAGAACCCATTTGCCAAGTATTCTTCTAGACTGGAGGAATGCAGAGAAAAGCACAGTCCAGCTCTCCTGCTATTTTCAGTCTAGCAGAAGGGGAGGGAAATAGAAATGGAAGTGCACAGAGTGGCAGGTGCTATTAGGGGCTGAAACAAAAGGTGCTCTGGGCACACCGTAGGTCACGCGGCCCGGGGAGAGCCCCCTTAGCTGACTTCATCTATATCAGAGTGAACAGCATGGATGAAAGCACCGAAGTGTGAGGGAGTATGGTGCCTTCTTCTTCAAAAAGGCACATTTCAGAGTGGCTGATGTTTGCTAAGGGAGCGAAGTTCAAGGATGAGCTGTGCAGGGGAGCAAATACAATTTGAGGCAGTTGATGCCATCCACATCTCCACAGCACTCACAGGGCTCATCTGTGGACCAATTTCTACTGCAAGTTCCTCCAACCCTGCAGGACAGGCAGCTCAGAAGCGCTGGGGAGTTAATATCCCCAGGATCATCCATCCCGCATTGGGTGGGACCACTCTGTGGCTCATTCTGCACTGCATCCCCAGGGGTTTCAGCAGATCTGAGCTCCAGTTACCCCTAGCAGCAACCTGCTCACAAACCCATCTGGCTTTCTTCTCTTCCCTGTCTTGCTTCCTTGCTCCCCCATGGATGTTTGCTGCCATTGCCCCCCAAATAAACTACTCAAAGAAGCCAGTGCCTGAGAGCCGAAACCTGAAACAAGCCATATTGTGAAAAACCGGGTTTTGCCTCAATACTCACTCTGTATAAGTTCCAATGGGCTGTTCCATTCAGAAGAAGTTTCTGCATTTCTGTCTGTTTCTGCTGTTCCTGCTGCCCAGTCAACAGAGCACATGTCAGCCTCCTTCCAGCCCTGGGACAGCCCTGCCCCTCCCTCACCTTGTCCCAGTCTCCCCATCACACCACACCCCTTGTTTACCAAATGTTCGATTTTGGTTATGTTACTATAAAAATCAAGCAGCTGGCAATTCCAGCTTGATTAGCAGGTCTCCAGTTTTGATTAGTAAATTACTGTGGTAATCAAGGTTAATTCTCGCTGCAGCGCTCGGCAATGGATTTTATATTTTTCAGGGAAATGGTTTTCCTGCCTGGGATGGAGAACATTTCATTAAAGGAACCCAAAGATAGGAAAGAAAGGAAGTGAGTCCTGGAAGTATGGAGAATGGGCACCTGCAGGACTCCTCTCTCTGTCCTACCTTCCAATAGGCCCTTGGCTGGGGTCAAGGAGCCAAGACAGGGCCTCCTGAGAAATACTAGTCCACCACTTCTGGCTTTTGGAGTGCCTCTGAGAGACCAGGGAAACTCTTCTTGCTGGAACTGAAAGCCACTGAGCTCAGGTCAGAAACCCCAGCTGCTGGAGAGTCAAGGGGTCAGTGCTCAAGATCAGAGATATCTTTGGGGTGATTGATATCTTTAAGTGCTTCAGGGGGATGTGAAGGAAAGCAGGCTCTGTCAGTGCTTGTGTGGGGGCAGCCTCTAGACTCTAGACTCCCCGCCCTGCGGGATGTCACTTTCTCCAGGGAATGAATGGCATCTATGGAAGGGGTCAGGAGTTCCGAGAGACACCCAGGCTTGCAAGAGAGCTCTTGGGATGGTGGAACTTTGCAGCTGGATTTCGTTTCTGATTTTTGTCCTGAGTCTAGTATATGGACTGTGGACCCCAGACAAGTTGGAATTAAGGTGTTCTGACCTACAGATAGACATAGGACAAGAGAGAATGGGGGCTGGCCCCAGCCCACCCAGGATTTCTCTGTGAGCTAATCCCACCACCTGTAACTCCCTATATTGCCATCACTAAATGTCAGCAATGAATGCTTTGCCTCCAGAAGGTGAGATTTGTTTTTAGTATCTCTTTGGTGGATGGACACTGTCAGTCCATAGAATTTATATCAAACTTTGTTAGCAGCAAAGATGTGTGGCAGTGAAGGTTATGGTCAGTGCAGAGGTGCTCCCACCTCATCCCACTCTGAGTCAAAGGCAGCTCACAGGTTGCTCTGCTGCCAACCCCACCCTCTATCTGTCCTTCTCTCCTACACATCCGTAATTGCCCTCTGGACCAGAGCACACAGCTGGTCCTAACTTCACCTGGATATAAAGATGAAGCAAGTCATCCTGCAGGCTCCACCCTTCACTCTCCTCTAGACAGTAGGAACTGGTGTGCACATGGTATAGACTCTCATCTGGAGAGTCTCACCCCAGAACCTCTGAGCAGGAAGAGCAGATGATTAAAACCCAGACCTGGCCTCTGACTTGGTCATCTTGTTTTCTGGGGGTCTCAGGAAGAGACCGCCTTCTTGGTGTCTCCCCTTCCCAGATTACTGTCTCCAATTTCAGGAGTCCCCAAAGCTTATTAGCACCTTTACAAAGTGGGTGTGGGTGAGGTGGAGTCTGGACTGGGAAGACCTGGAGCTAGCACTCCTGTCTGGAGGTGAGATTGGTATGTCCTCATTCTCAGTGCCCCTGTGGGGCCATGCCTCAAGGAACAGATGTTTGCTCAGGGGAAGGACAACATGTGTCCAAACCTCATTTCAAATATGTTTTGTGCCAGGCGTGGTGGCTCATGCCTGTAATACCAGCATTTTGGGAGTCCGAGGCTGGTGGACCGCCTGAGGTCAGGAGTTGGAGACTAGTCTGGCCAATATGGTGAAACCCCGTTTCTACTAAAAATACAAAAAATTAGCAGGATGTGATGGGCGCATGCCTGTAATCCCAGATACTTAGGTGGCTGAGGCGTGAGAATCGCTTGAACCTGGGAGGTGGAGGTTGCAGTTAGCCGAGATTGTGCCATTGTACTCCAGGCTGGGTGACAAAAGTGAAACTCCATTTCTCTCTCTCTCTCTATACATATATATATATATATGCACATATGTATATATACACACACATATATATATATATGTTTTGTTAGGCAGAAAGTGAAAAGCCTTTTTCCTCCCCACTGCAAAATCTGGGTGTCCTGAGACCCCTCAGAATTCTCAGACAGGATCTTGGATCTTCATCTCTATGCCTTCGGCAGCCACAAAACCCCACCCATCCTTCAAGTTTCCTTACAACAAAATTCTGCTATGCTCTTCTGGAGTGGCATGAATAAAGCCCCGTGAAAGCAGAGAGCCCCAGGAAAGGGCCTAATTCCAGGAAGAGATGGAAACTCTTGCAGGTCCCCTTGCTTAAGAACAATTAAGCTCTGACACGTGCTTTGGTGGCAGGGTCAGGAGAATTGTCTGGGGGCCACTGCGGCTTATGACAGGGGCTGCCAGTTTCCTTCTAACTCTGAGCAGCATGTGAGCTGGACTTAAAGTCCATCCAGCATTATCTACATCTTCCTCATCCTTGCTAGTTTTATGACCTTGGGCAAGGCACTTTCTTCTTTGTACCTCAGCTTCCTCCTCTGTCAAATGGGTATTATAGCAGTGATTAATTCACAGGACTATGTTAGGATAAATGAGGTAAGACATACAAAAGGCTTTCACCTTTTATAAGAAATAGTGTTTAAATGTGGCCCATCATTATTTCTTACCCCAGCAGGGCAGTATTATGCAAATCTGTGCTTGCATGATGTGATGTTTGCTGATGAGCTGGTAGCCAAAGCCAGCCCAGGGTCAATGTGGGAGAGTGAGGACAGTGGGAGGTCTGACTCCCTAAATCCAGGTGTACTATGAATTCCCTTTGTCAGCAATTACTACAATGTCTGAGTCTCCAGATGTTCTTGTCTCCTTGTTCCTCACCTCCTTGTGTCCAGTAGATTCCTTTTTTGTCCCTGTTTTCCATGCCTTTTGTCTTGGACTGCAATGCCAGTGGGATGAGGGGCAGGAGGAAGAGAGTAGTCTTAGGAGAGAAGATATCTTTGGTGTAGATGAAGAATCCATAAACTGCAAGACTACCTTGTGGGCTGCTAGAGATGAGGAAAAAGTAGTCATACCGAAATGTGTTTTGGGAGGCTAAATTTTACACATTTGTTTGGTATTATGCAAATTTTCCTTTGTAGATTACTATCAGCAGAGAAAAGCACCATGATGTCGATGCCATGCTAAAGTGGTTAGCGTATCACCCTGCAGCAAGACTGTGGAATAAGAACCCCAGAACAATGACTTCTGGCATTGTCTCTCTATTAGTGATTGCAGCTGATGTCATTTTGCCAAACAAAATTATAAGCAAAATGGATGTTTTGGGTCAGAGTGTGGCAAGGAATATACAGCTGCATTTCTTTCAATAAATCTGCCCTCTTCTGCCCGGACAAAGACATACAACCTATGGTGATTGACGTTTTCACCACTAAATTATACTATGTCTACTTCTAGAAGAAATGTCTCCATTCCAAAATTAGCTAACCATCAACATAACATAAAATAACGTGAACATGGTGTCATTTTGCAAAGATATTGATTCATGTAGACTTACTGGATTAATAACTGGTTTCCCATAAAGGAGTAGTCACTATGTCTTTGGTAGACAGAAAAAATATACACTTTAGAACAATATATATTGGTACATTTAAGCCTGATTGCTAAGCTCAAATAAACAGAAGAGTTTTCAGAGGCAACATTGCAAATGAAGAGAGAGGTGACATACGGCAATGTACAAATGGATCCAGCGGTGATGGAAAGCTAATAAAAAAAGACAACTATTTATTTATTTGGAGCATTTGATTTTACTCTATTGGATTACACAAAGCTCTAATTTTTCACTGCAGTCAATCTGTATAAAAGTTCAACTGATTGAAGCATATATTTAATTCCTAAATGCCTTTTCTTTCAATCCCCTACTTCTTCAAAGTTGGACAACCTTTAGTGTCTTGAGTAGCAAAGAGGTTTGGCTTATGTTGGAGCAACCAGACCCAAGGAGGCATTTAAAGGCTGTGGGTGATTTACTCAGTTCCTAACGACAGCCAATCCACTCTTTTCTCCTCCAGGACTGGATTTGCCAATACATTGAGAAAATATGTTTCTTCGCATTTTTTTTAGTGTTTTCTTCAATGAAGTTCCATGGTAATAAAGTAATTGAAATTAACCTTCCTAGTTACTCATGGCATTTAGAATGAAATTCAAACTCCTTACCAGAGACTGTTGGTTCCACATGTGTTGGTTCAGCTTGCTTTTCTAAGCTCACCTCTCTCTACTCTTCTTGCCACACCCAGGGTTGGCCCTTTCCTTCAAATGAATAGCGCTCATCACTGCCCCTCTATTTGGAATCTTCTTCCAGCCTTTCACATTGCTGCAACCATCTTGTCTTTTGGCCTTTGCTCCTCAAAGACACCTTCCCTATCCATATAATTTTCTAGCAAAATGACCAACTCTCCATGACCCAGTTTCATTGAATTATTGCATTTTAATATCATCGTCTCTTCCCTCTGGAATATAAACCCTTTGAGAAAGGGAGAGTCCTTATGGGGCTTGTTGACAGCTGTATCCCTGTGGCCCTGCACAGTGTTGGTAGACAGAAGGTGCTCAATAACTGAATGGATACACTTCTGGGAGGAAGATTCAGAAACAGAAAGCGATCTTTTTGACTCAGTTCCAATTTGCTGTCATGTCTTTGTAGGATAATTGTCTTCTTTATATCTCAATTTTTCTTCCCTTAAATAAGAAGAGTGGTGTTTATATGCTGTCCAGAAATGGTGCACAGATTAAGTCCATTGTAAAACAAAACAAAATAAAGCTATCTAGTTATTTATTTGCTTTTAAAGAACTTTTCTGTTTTCTTCACAATAGGCTTAAGAGGTAAGAGTTTGTTTAACATAGAAAACCAACTATGACTGTGAGGCAACATCTGCTCTAGGGATTAAAGCTAGCTCAATATGTAAAGCATCCCTTTGGAAATGGTCATATGCGTCTTCAGGGGATTTGACAACTGGTTCTCCCATTTGTTTTTAATTGTTGAAACAGATCATTGTTTCTGCAGTTGAATACTGTATTAAGTAGTTGTATTAAAAATGAACATTTTAATGCACTAAAATCACAGACTACGAGATGACCACCCAAGGAGACACAGAGGAAATGGGACCCAGAAGAGACTGCACATTCATTGGTTCCCATTTTATGTTTATTTCTGGACAAAAGCTGATTGAGTGAGCTGGCAGATAGACTAGCCCACTTCTTCAACCATGGTGTTTCCATGCCTGGCCTCCACCCTCTTCAACTGGGAATAGATTATTTTCATTAACCCAACAGTAGTGATTCCCCCTGCAGCTTCAGTCTCCAGTTATTTGTAGCTGAATCTATTGCTTCTCTGGAAAGGATTGCAGATAGCCAATGGCCTTCCAATGCTCTGGGTGGATTTGCTGGCTGTAGTCCCATCTGGAGGCAATGGAGGGGAGTGCTTCCTTGGATATCTTTGTCCAGGTGAAACCATTTGGCAAGGTCTCAGAACTCTAGGAACAGTCTGGAACCCCCTTTTTTTGCCAATGTTGGGAAAGCCTTGCCCATCACAGGGATTTGTCTGCTTTGGAGGTTATCAAACCTGAAATTGAAGGCAGTGGTCCAGCAGGATTTAAAGTATTTTCTAATTGGCAGAACCTGGAAATAATATTGTGAATCTGGAACCAAATGGCCCCTATTGCCAGTGCCTTTGGATTCTAGAAATGTGAACTCAATAGTACCTATTGAATAGTCCCTAAATCTCTGTTCTTACCTTGCAGGTCAGCAGTTCTAGAAGAATCTTTCTGGACAAAAGACCTGGAGTTGGCACTTTTGGCTGCCACTCAACATTGCATGGCCTCTACTGTGACCCATCTTGGGACAAAAAAATAAACTGTAAGTTTGGAAAATGAAGACTTTTAAAAAGATTAGACTGGGAGCCGTGGCCCATACTTATAATCCCAGCACTTTGGGAGGTCAAGGCAGGAGGATCCATTGAGGCTACGGGTTTGAGACCAGCCTGGGCAACATAGCAAGACCTCATCTCTACAAAAATAGGAAGTATTAGCCAGGTGTGGTGGCGTGCTCCTGTGGTCACAGCTACTCGAGAG
Organism: Pongo pygmaeus; assembly: GCF_028885625.2. Taxonomy (NCBI): domain Eukaryota; kingdom Metazoa; phylum Chordata; class Mammalia; order Primates; family Hominidae; genus Pongo; species Pongo pygmaeus. The sequence continues at coordinate 36,573,735 of NC_072393.2, forward strand.
GCTGAGGTGGGAGGATCCCTTGAGCCCAAGAGTTTGAGGCTGCAGTGAGCTGTAATTGTGCCACTGTACTCCAGCCTGGGTGACAGAGTGAGACCCTGTCTCTAAAAAAATAATAAAAAATAAAAAGATTAGATACCTGCTGGACCTCATTTGCAAGTGGTAAAATCAGAAGCTGTCTTCCAGCAGGTGTTTATATGAGAATAAAATAAGAGAGAGGAGGAGCTGCCCCAGGAGGAGAAGTCCCCAGGAGGGGACTCAGCCAGTCACACTCTGCAACCCAGTGGGCTGTTTCAGGAACCTCCTCTCCAATTCTTCCACCCTTGCCTGCTTGTTTGTTCCCAACCCCCACTCCCACAGTGATTTTGTAATTTTCATTCCATCCTTCCTAAAGATAAAAGACACCATGGGCAGGATCCATGAATAAAGGTCGTTATTTATCGATGCCGGTTTTGGGGAACATTTTTCCTTCTGATTCATGAACCACTTTTCTACATTCGAAAAGCAGTTCATAAATCGTTCAGCACCGGCAGAAATTAATAATAATGAATCCATTTACATAAAATAGTCTCATCCTGCCCGGTGTTGATAATATTTGAAGCTGGAATCTCTTTAGGAAACTGGATGGCATATGTGCATGTGTTTTCCTATACATCAGACCTCACACCTTCCTTTTGTGAGTTTTACTAGAAGTTTAATTATTTAGTGGCCAGTCTTGATCACTGGGAGATGCTATTTGCAAAACTGGGGAAAGATAAAAATAAGAGAAATATTGCAGCGTCTTAAGAAGATAGTTTTAAGCCATGAGAGTTCGTGTCTAGTGAAATTAACCCTTTGAGTAGTTCGGAGGAACACAGCTACCCACAGAATCATTAAGTCCTAAGAAGGATCGTCACTATCTTATGGCTTACATATGCTCACACTCACACAAGCATGAACACACACAGGATTTTTTTGCAGTAACAAAAATGAATGCATACATCAAACACTCTATTTCCAAAGGTATATGACAAAGAGCATAAATTCTGTTATAAGTAGGTCTTATGTAAAAAAAAAAAAAAAGAGTACTGTGATCAGACGAACTGGTGCAACATCCAATTAACACAAACGAGATAGGGTGCCTGCCTCCAGAGGAGCACACTCCACAAATGGACTGAAGAGTTTGGCAGAAATGTTTTGCTTGAGTATTTTTTTCCCCCAGCAGGAACAGAGGGTTAAGCTCTCATACTCCTCAGTCATTAGAAGCTGATTACCACTGTTTGTTACATGGTCCCTTTCTTGTTTTGTATATTGATCCCACTTTATCCTCTCATGCTACTCCTATTCCTGTAGGAAAACATGCAGTTGTGTTAAATGTGCATTTTTGTTTCGTTTGCATGCATTTTTAACTTACATAAAGGATATTATGTTATTTACTTGGTTCTGTACCTTTCTTGTTTCATGAAGCACAGTGACTTTCACGTGTACCCACATTGTTCTGCAAACATGAAATCTGCCACTTCACCATGATTTCACACATGCTTATGTTGTTGCTCTCTAAATGTAAAATCTGCTGCTTCTGGTTGTACACAGTTCTCTCTAATGTCCATCCATTCGTCCAGTTGGCTGCCTCCAATTCTCCATCCCTACATACAATGCTGCAGAAAGAGTCTTTTCAAGCAGGTGCAAGGATTTCTTTGGGATATATGTCCATGAGCAGAATTGCAGGGTCACTGCATGTGCATATATTACATTTGACTAGGTTGTGCCAGATGCTCCTGGGTGGCTGGCAGCTCCAGTCTACATTCCCACCAGCAGTGTGGAGAGTCCATATCCTTGCCAACATGTGGCATTATCCAACTGTTTTGCCAATCCAAAAAGGATGAAGCGCTATCTCATTTTAATGGCATTTTTTCTAATTGCTAATAAATGTGAACATCTCTTTATGTGTTTATTAATTAGCCTTTTGAATCTCTGCTCTAAATGGCCCATTTACAGCCTTTGTACATCTCTTTCCTTCTGGAATTGTTTGACAACTTCTTATTGATTTGTAGGCATTCTATATCAGTTTTTGACATCATAAACTTCTCCTCCAAATCCATCACTGCCTATAAACTGTCTATAGTGTCTTCAGTTGAGTAGAAGTTCTCCTTTTTCCTCTATAGTTGTACAGTCCTGTGGTAGGCAGACTTTGAAGGTGCCCACCAGTGATCCTGTCTCCTGGTATTCACGTGGTTGTGAATCCCTTCATATCAAGTGTAGGCTGAGCCTAGTGACTTGCTTTTCACAGATGGGGCATAGCAAAGATGATGGCAGGCCACTCCATGATTAGATTACAAATGAGTGTGACTTACAGCTTGCTAGTAGACTCTATTGCCCTTCCAGCTTGCACACTTTGACAAAGATGGCTACCATATTGGACAGGTCCATGAGACAAGAAACTGAGAAAGGCCAATAGCCATTGAGAAATGGAGGCCCTTATTCCAACAGCCTGTAGAGAACTGATTTTTGCTGCAATCACATGAGCCTGGAAGTGGATCTTTCTCCACTTGAGCCTTGAGATGGCTGAAGCTCCGGCCAATATAGCAATTGCAGCCTGGAAGAGAAACCCCAAAGGACCCTGCTAAGCCACACTGGATTCCTGACCCATGGAGATAAAGACGCACATTGTTGTAAGCCATTCAGTGTTGGGTTATTTTGTCACTCAGCAACAGATGACTCATAGCAATTCTAAAGTTGTAATTTTGACACTTAAGCCTTTAGTTTATCCAGATTTCACTCCTCTGTAGTGTTAGGAAGAGATCCAGCTTAATTTTTCAACAGAATTGGTCTTGAATTCCAAACCTGCTATTTACATTCTGTCTCACAAGGTGAGATAACGTATAAAAAATTGCTTAAGGCAGTGTCTCCCTCCCGCAAAGAAAAGGCAGTTACAGATGCAGTTATTTGCTATTATGCAACTCAGTGAGAGGCCATTATAGAGGATATTCTCCAAAACTCCCTGACAATGAGTCACTTCCTGATTGATAATTTCACATAGCTGCATTCTTAGGAGCTCACTTGGGAACCTAAACCATTGAGAAGTTAAGATTTTGTCCCAGAAGTCTCCTCTGAGACACAGGTCTCTTTGTAAGTACACAGGCTGCTTTAAGGAAAAGAAAAAAAATCACCTGGGTTCTGTTCCTGACTACTGCTGACTAGCTGTGCTGTATGGAGTGGGTTCACCTTCCTTTCCTTTTCTTTCTTTCTTTTTTTTTTTTTTGTCTTTTGAGCCTGTCACCCAGGCTGGAGTGCAGTGGCGGGATCTCGGTTCACTGCAACCTCTGTCTCCTAGATTCAAGCCATTCTCTTGCCTCAGCCTCCCAAGCAGCTGGGATTACAGGTGCGTGACACCACATCTGGCTAATTTTTGTATTTTTAGTAGAGATGGGGTTTCACTATGTTGGCCAGGATGGTCTTGAATTCCTGACCTCAAGTGATCCACCCACTTCAGCCTCCCAAAATGCTGGGATTACAGGCCACTTTCCTTTTCTGTCTTAGTTTCCCCATCCTTTGAATGAAGAAGGTGAACAGGGTGACTTAACTTTCATTCCATCCACCACTCTGTTCCCTGAGAAGCAGCAAGAAGGCCTTGGAGAAGAAGGATTTTCAGTCCGGAGCTGCAGAAAAGCAGGTTGGAATTCACCTTGTGAGACTGACCTTGGGTAGAATCAGGTCAGGGCCTGATTACTCTGTCCTTCCTCTGCCATGTCCTGCTTGGTGCTCAGTATCCCCCCTTCTACACGGGACCTCTGGCTCCCCCAGTTGAGTCAGCTCTGTTAGAACAGCTTACAGGCCGGGTGCGGGTGGCTCATGACTGTAATCCTAGCACTTTGGGAGGCCAAGGCAGGCGAATCACTTGAGGTCGGGAGTTTGAGATGAGCGGGGCCAGCATGGCAAAACCCGGTCTCTACTAAATATACAAAAATTAGCCAGGCATGGTGGCACGTGCCTGTAATCCCAGCTACTTGGGAGGCTGAGGCAGGAGAATCGCTTGAGCCTGGGAGGCGGAGGTTGCAGTGAGTGGAGATCATGCCACTGCACTCCAGCCAGGGTGACAGAGTGAGACTCTGTCTCAAAACAAACAAACAAACAAACAAAAATAGGTTACATATCTCACAATGGCCTCTTTCCTCTTATAACAGCCACAATGCATTTGGCCAGAAATTTTTGTCTCTAATTTTCAAGTCTGTGTCTGCTGGGGGAGAGATGAAGTGTGTGCAATTCTGAATCACTTTAATGCTACTCAAAGAAATACCACTCAGTCAGTCTTTTGGAGTCATTCCTCCTATAGAACAAGCCCCAGTGCTCACCTGATTGGTAGAGACAGATAAAGGAGACACCCACACACCAAGGTCTTTCCGGATGAGTTTGAAACTTTGCAAAACACCTGGAAGAATCATAAGTTCTAGTCCGAGCAGTTCACAATACGTATGAAAGGCCATCAGAGAATGTGTGCTTTTGAGACAGGTTCTCAGAAAACCTGTGGGAAGCATGGCTGAAGTGGTGTGAACATACCCCGTAGTTACCACCACCTGGGACTTCCACATTGAACGGGACCACTGGTGGATCTGGTTAAAGAGAGAGAGAATGTGACAGACTGATGTGGCATCTGATTAGCTCCCGCTTCCCGTGGACGATCTCTTCAGTTGTCACTAAGGATCCCCAAGCTCCAGTGAAAAACCAACAGCTACAGACCCTGTTGAGCCCATGGGGGTTGCAGAGCACTGTGCTTGCTGAACTCTGCCACTGAGCTCCATGCACTGTCTCAAGTAATCCTCAAAACTGCCACGCGAAGTAGGTGCTCTTATTTCCCCCATTGCACAGGTGAGTCATCAGAGGTGTTTTCTAGAGTCAATCAGAGGGGTGAGACAGCAGCAACAATAGACCAATTCATCTTCAATTAAGGACACCATGGACAAAAATATGACATACTGGGAAAAGACATTTGCAATGTCTTTGACTACCAAGGGATTGTATTTAGGTAATATCAAGAACATCAGCCAACAAAGAGCCAAGAAATAACCCAAACAGACAAGAGACAACATGCATGAAGTAAAAGAAGAAATTCAAAATGTTCACTAAAAAATAAAGAGATGCTCAAATCCACAAATAATGAGACATTAAATTAAATTAAAACAATGAGGAGGTAGGCCAGGCATGGTGCTCACGCTTGTAATCCCAGCACTTTGGGAGGCCTAAGTGGGCGGATCACCTGAGGTCAGGAGTTCGAGACCAGCCTCAACATGGAGAAACCCCATCTCTACTAAAAATACAAAATTAGCCAGGCATGGTGGTGCATGCCTGTAATCCCAGCTACTCGGGAGGCTGAGTCAGGAGAATTGCTTGAACCCAGGAAGCAGAGGTTGCAGTGAGCCAAGATTGGACCATTGCACTCCAGCCTGGGCAACAACAGCAAAACTCTTCAAAAAAAAAAAAAAAAAAAATGAAGGGGTGCCCTCTCTGTAGCATTAGATTGGCAAAATATTAGGCATGTGGATGGTGCTGTTACAGGAAAGGGGTCCAGATCCAGACACCAAGAGGGGGTTCTTGGATCTCACGCAAGAAAGAATTCAGGGAGAGTCCACAGAGCAAAGTGAAAGCAAGTTTATTCAGAAAGTAGAGGAATAAAACAATGGCTACTCCATAGACACAGTAGCCCCGAGGGCAGCTGGTTGCCCATTTTTAGAGTTATTTCTTGACATTACACTAAACAAGGGTGGAATATTCATGCCTCCCCTTTTTAGGCCATAGAGGGTAACTTTCTGACGTTGCCATGGCATTTGTAAACTGTCATGGCGCTGGTAGGAGTGTAGCACTGAGGACAACCAGGGGTCACTCTCCTTGCCATTTTGGTTTTGGTGGGTTTTAGTCAGCTTCTTTACTGCAACCTGTTTTATCAGCAAGGTCTTTATAACCTGTATTTTGTGCTGACCTCCTGTCTCATTCTGTGACTTAGAATGCCTTAACCATCTGGGAATGCAGCCCAGTAGGTCTCAGCCACATTTTACCCAGGTTTTATTCAAGATGGAATTACTCTTATTCCAATGTCTTTGACAGTGCTAAGCTTTAATAGGCTGTTGGGGGTCTAGGAGCTCCCACATGGAGTCAGTGGGGGTATAGACTGATGTAGGTATCTGGAGAACAATCTGGCAGAGGGGAGTCAACATGAGAATCTGCATCCCTGGAGCAGGCAATTTTGTTCCTTAGGACACATTCCCAAGAAATTCTCACACTGCTCCACATAGGGCCCTGAGCTAGGGTGTTCACTGCAGCCTTGCCTATGGTGGTACAGAATTGAAGCAGCCTGGATGCCCATCTCTGGGGCAGGGATGGAGGACTGTCCTCTGGCAGATGCCCACCTTGGGGCGATCATCCAGCCATCAGAAGTCACAGACTATGTGAACCCATGACAACAGGCACGGATGTGAAGGCACAGTGCTCAGCAAAGACAGCGGGAAACAGAATAAGATGATGAATGCACTCCCATTGACACAAATTATCCAAAATGTTTGACAGTCTGTATTGCACAAGTGGAATAGGAGCCGGTTCCTGGAATATTGACCCTTTCATTGGTGGGCTGTAGGAGATTCAAGAATAGAGCTGGGCTGGTCTAAGTGGTGAACAACCAGCCCTCTGGGGACATGGGGAAGGGGCATTTTGCCAACCAAGATGACAATATTTTCAATATTTTAACAATAGAGCTGGCTGCACTGGTGCATTTTGGCTGAATATCAACCCTAGGTGAAAGCCCTGAGCACCACACCCTTGGTCAGAACGGTAACAGGACACACTCCTGTTCATGGTAGGGGGAGAAATCAGACAGTGGGGTAAGAGTCCAGGTCCTGTGGGAGTCCAAACTTGCAGGGCGTAGACAGGAGTAATGAGCTGGATGACGTTTGTGGACATGGCATAAGGGGCTTTTCAAAAAAAGGCCTCAACCCAAAGGAGTAACTCAGGATAGAAATTCAGACACTTTGAAGACTCCGGGAGCTGAAATTATTTGTGTGTAGGGAAAGGCCTCTCCAACTTGTCCAAGTGACAACAGCATATGTCCACCCACCTACCTCTCCATGTAGGTCCACCATGGTTAGAGCAAGTCTGACACCACCCACGAAGTCTGGATGGGAGCGACGGACTCCTCCTGTTCAACCACACCACCCCCAAAGGGATTGCTCCCTGCAGATGTTTTCTGTAACCGGCTCTGTAGGCAGGTGCCAGGTGTGGATTTGTGAGTTGGGGTAGCTGTGATTTGGAGACACAAGCCATTGGTGTTGAGTTTGAGACCTAGTCAAGCTGTGGTCTCAGGAGTTCCAAGAAAGTGGATAGGAGGTTGGACATCTTTTGTGGCTGGGGAGGGAGCCCCTGTGTGAGTGCTTAGATCAGATGCCGAGATGCATCTGTTTGTGCTCATTCTGCGATGACAGGGACACATTGATCCTATGCTTCGCTAGCTCACAAGGGGCTGGGAGTAACAATCAAGCAGTGAGTATGTAAGACGAACACACCACAATCCCCATCATTAGGGTGAGTGGAGTCCAGATCATCTGCCCTCTCAGGGAGGCAGCAGACTGCTGGGAAAAACTGGGTGCATTCCAAACACAATCAAATCCTGCAGGCATTATGAGCCTTCTCGAATCCGCATTGGTCCATGCCAGGATGCTGGAATGCCAAGGGGCCATTACCCCCTGGCCCTTCTATTCCTGTCTGCTGTGAACGCTCCTTTGGAAATGGTAGAGAATTTGCATTTATCAGAAAATTGCTTACTTACTCTAATCATCTATTTGTAAGGTTTTATTTTAGCTAGATAATGAATAAGACTAAATTGATGTCAGGCATGGAGTAATTTTAACCAATACCTTCAGAAGTCTGTAATACCAAATATTGGAAAATTATATGTAGGGTAATCTAAATAATGAGATGTTAAAATTTCTTGGATCCCAGGAATTCTTCAATTCATTTTGTTCCTCTCTCTCTTTCAACCTCACTGTGGGAGGCGCCATCTCTGACATCTTTATATATGATGTTCTCATTTCAAAATGCCACTGAACCTTCAAATGAACACTTGCGTATGGTCCTTGAATACAAAAATACTTAAATCAAGATTTTTATATTTTGGTGTAGCCAGCCAGAATGCACAGAGAGAGATGGGAAGGTTTAGCTCAGAAGCCTACCCAGGAAGGCAGAAAATGTCCAGCTAAGGGAAGAGGAGAGGCACTGGGCCAGGAAACAGATGCACGTGGAGATGCTAAAGATGGAAGGAAGAGTGTCTTCCCTTGGCCTCCTGTAACCTGGAGCAAACACAAAATCCAAGTTGTAAAGGAAAATTCCCTCTCCTGAGACTAAGGACTTCAAAAGTTGCTCCAAAAGGAATAAATACCATAAAATGTATACTGTGTGCATCGCCTGTGGCCAGCTCCTGTGTCTACAGAGAAGAAAGAGGAGGTGGTGCACTGCGAGGCAGGTGGAGCTCAGTGAGCTCAGCATGAAGACCTGGGAGCTCCCTGACCATTGCCCACAAGCTTACTTCACTATTCTAGTCTCAGAGCAAACGGGGTAAATAGATAATTTGCATGAGGTTTAAAGAAGAGTTAAGGGGATCCAATGCCTGGATGAGTCCTTGTCCGCTAAGGGCAAGGAATGAGGCTGGTGCTTCACTGACGTGATTGAACTTGATTATGACAGTGACAGACAGATACATTGGCTACAGTCACACCTTTTTATTTTATTCATTTTATCTTTATTTTTCCAGCCTCATTGAGGTGTAATTAACAAATACAATTATATATATTCAAGGTGCATAACATGAGGATATGATATATGAATATATCATGAGACAATCACCACAACTCACTTAGTTAACACATCCTTCACCTCGCATAGTTACCTTTTTGTGTGTGTGGTGGAAGTATTTAGGATCTACTCTCTTAGTAAATTTCCAGTATACAATGCATTATTCTTAGCTGCAGTGAACATGCTGCATATTCGATCCCCAGAATTTATTCCTCTTATCATTGATCAACATCTCCTCATTCCCCTTCCTGCCCTCCTCACCCCTAGCAATAAAAATTCTACTCTCTGCTTCTATGAATTCAACTTTTTTAGCATCTACATGTAAGTGAGATCAGGTAGTATTTGTCTTTGTCTGGCTTATTTCAGTTGGACAATTCAATTAGACATTTTGTAATGTCTTCCAGGTTCATCCGTGTTTTTGCAAATGGCAGAATTTCCTCCTGTTTTATGGCTGAGTAATATTCCATTCTCTGTGTGTGTGTGTGTGTTTGTTTGGGGCGGGGGGTCACATTTTCTTTATTCATTCACCTGTTGGTGGACACTAGATTGGTTTGATGTCTTGGCTATTGCAAATAGCACTGCATGTCATACCTTTTCATAGAGGAGGAAATAAAAGCTCAGTAGGTGTAACTAACTTGCCACAATCCTATACACAGGGAGTGGCCAAGCCAGTGTGTGAACCCTGATATAACTAGGTCTGAAGCCCACACTCTCAAGGGAGTTGCCAGGGATCAAGGGAAAAGCTCTAGAGTAGAGCTATGTGGCTGAGCCACATATCCCATTGATGGAGTAGCCTCTGAATGTTTAATAGTGACTACACTTTGCCAAAATGGGTCAAATATTTTGGAAGTTTAAAGTTTGGAGACAAAGGTGGAAAACTTTGTGTGTGGAGTAAGTGTCATTGGTTTATTTTGGCACTAAGCCCACCTTGGTTTTGTTGGGACAGCTCTGCTTCTCCCTATTATTAGGCAGTGGCCTGCCAGCCTTGCCCAATACTGCAAGGAACCCAACCAGCAAGGGGAGCCGCAGTCAGCGGTTTGGGAAGCGCAGAGTGCAGGCAGGTCCCATGGGTTGGTAAAGTCATAAGAAGAGCAGATTCAATGCACTTTCTGCCTTAAGTGTCCCTTTCCTCCATTCTCTGTTTCTCTTGGTTTTGTTTTGTTTTTGGAGGAGATACTAGAATACTCATACTCAACCTTCAAAACTCAGCTCGAATACCACCCCCCCAAATAACCTCCCCAGATTCCAAGAGGTCAGATTAAAGGCTCCCTTAGTTCACAGGCCTCCCATGCACTTGATGTTGTGTGGCACGGTGTGCTTGTCTGTCTTCCACTGCTAAGCAGTGAGCTTTCAGAGCAGAGACGTTACCTAGCACATGGCTGTTGCGGAAGAACTGAGGACAGATGAAGCGCACGTGTACATGAGGCTGTGGTGCAGGCAGGGGTAGCAGGCTGCAGCCTGGACCAGCCACCTTGAGAAAGAAGGGCATCCAGACTGCTGGTGACCCATGCAGCCAGTGCAGAGTGAGAGCCCAGCAAAGTGGCCTTTTTGGGAATCTGATATGGATTGGTACATGGGGGCAGGGGCCATATTGGCCAACCAGAGGGCAGGGTCGCTCAGTTTGTGAGTCCTTGCCCTGGGCTGTCTGCATCACCAATCTATCAGGAAGTTCTTTCCTTCAATAGCAGTGTTTGAGCGGGGATTAGGGCCTGAAAAATGCAAGTAGTGACCTCACTCCCCACCCCACATTGATCCATTGACTATTGACTAGAACCAAGACTGGAAAGGTCTTATTCCCTTCTCTGATCCTCCCAGTCCTCAGAAAAGAGTCAGATAAAGTGAGACCAAGACACAGAGGAAGATGGAAAGGGAGAGAAAGACAGAGATGGTAGACAACAAGACAATTGTGAAGCGAAGGGAGAGTTCCATGCAGGAGAGGGCAGCATTGGAGGGAGATTCACCTGAGATCCATGTAGGAAACCAAACTCCAGCCCAGCCTCTGCTACCAAGAGGGTCCCACCTCACCCAGTTCTGTTCTCCCATGCATAGAAAAATTTAAAAATATATTTTACTCTTTTCTCTGATACTCAATTCCCCTGAGGAATATTTTTTGTTTTGCTTTGTTTTGTTATTGTTGTTTTTTTAAGGGAAAAATGTTCACGCAAGGTTATAAAACACATATAATTTACTCACGGTAATTGCCCACATGTTATTTATGTGCTGTGCTGGCAGTGAGACCGAGAAGAACGACTTGATCAATGCATTAGTCTAATCACTGGGTTCCTGCTCTTAATTTCTTTTGTTGGTAATTTCCATACTCGGGCAGCCATGCGTAGAATTATCTCGATTTACAGATCTCGGGGCCCTGGGGAAAATCTCTTTGGAGCCATTTCTGTCTCCTGAGAAATTTGAAATTTATTCAATACTGAGTTTGAAAGCCCTATAATATGGATTCAACAACTCCAAATAATGCCTTAGAAATTTAGTAGGTCTGCGTGACATTTTTCCTTTTTAATTAGTAATTTTAGGGGGCTCAGAAATGGATCACAGAACACTTTTAAGAACAACTTTTGGTCAACTTGAAGGCAAGATTTGGCAGACTTGGCGTTTGCCAGGAAACACACACAAACAAAAATACTACTCTTTCTTTTCTTTTTAAATTCATGAAAGTTCCTGGCTTGGCTTTGCCCAGGGTTTGTAACACAGTCTTCTAAGGTGGAGTATTTATGGCAAATCTATTGAAAGCCATGGGAGAAATTTCCTGTAACTTCAATTTACTTTGACAGAAGGAGACGCAACACCTGTTGTTAGCTGAACCTGCTGACCAGGCTCCGTCTCCTCAAAGTTTCGGGAGAGCAGAGACGATGGTATAAGCAGAACTTCTTGCTCTTGGATCAGCTCCTAGGTTTGTTCTAGTGCCTGGAGAGAACAGGTTGCAATATCTCCAACTGCAAAGCAGGTGCGTGGAGCCACAGTTTTTCTGTTGAGCAAAGCCCTTCAGAGGGGCCCACGGGCAGGTGAGTCCTCCTCCCCTAACACAATATCACACACAGTCCAGCCTCCAAGCCTCAAAGGGCAGAGCAAAATGGCGAAAGAGGAGATGGCAGGCACAGCCTGCACTGTCTGAAATTTCAGATCCACAAAGGAAAAGTTGGCAAGCGTCGGGACCAACATTCTTCTACCATTAACACTCACCTAGGAATAATATCTATCTTTTTTGGGCTGACACTTCAGGTTTAGTGTCTCATATAATCTCAACAACCTGGGAGGTAGATGCATTCATATTCTTATTGTGCAGATGAGGCAATTGATCCTCCGACAGGTTGGGGAGCACCTGCAAGGTCTCAGACAAGTGGTAAGTATCAGAAAGAGAGGGTTTAAATGAAGATTCAGTCTGATTCTGCAGGAGCTCTCATACCTGAACAGGTGAGTCATCGTCACATTTCAGGAACAACCACCAGCACATGCTGAACTTTCTAAGGCAGTAGGGTGACCAGCTGCCTTGGTTTGCCGGAGACTGGGGGTTTCCCAGGACACAAGACTTGCAATGCTAAAACTGGGAAAGTTCTGGACAGACTGGGACAAGCTGGTTCCCTTATCTGGAAGTAAGAATAAAACACAAGCTACTAAGAGTGCTGTGACTTAAAACTGTAAAACCAAAGTAAGTGGCAAACCAGTGGTTTGTGGGTAGGATGTGAGTCTCTGGCAAGTTTCATTTGAACTGCATAGAGTTCCTAAGGCATTTTACACAGATCGTGTTTGAAATGCCAGAGTTGTTGCATAGAAAGCTGGACCTGGGGCTTTCAAAAAATAGAAAGATCGGGTCTTGGAAGGCTACAATCCCAGCAAGGGTGATGACTCCTTTCATAATTCTCAGTTCCTGCTGGCCAACCTTATTCATTAGATCATGGGCTTGGCTCTTGTAGACAGTCAATGTTTTCTGTAGGGAATATTACCCCGCAGTGGCCAGGAAGCAAATGCCAATAGATCTCCAAAATATTTGATCACACCAATGGATTGCCTAGAATATCTTGTGGTCTTTCTGTTGCCTTTGAGAGAATGTCATGGAATACCAGGTGGAGGGTGGGGCAGGTGAGCTCAGGGTAGCAAGGATTCTGACATAGCAAAGGGAAATTCTGTATGGGACAGACTCAAAGGTCCCAGATGCCCTCTCAAATGAAGATGGCAATATTCCAAATATTCATTGATCCAGAAGCATCCCACAGCAGGTATAAGATCTTAGAGAACTCATCTTATTTCATCCCCAGGAAACAAACATCCCTTCTTGGGCAATGTCTCCAGGCCACGCTTCTCATCTACAGAGCAGGTGCCTTTTCTCCCCGGGCCATCTGACAGGGGAAATACAAAAGCTGCAAGAGAAAGCTTTTGCTGAGCACTGGAGGGGAAGTGTGGAGGCCTGTATTCTAATTCACTGATGATCAATTTGCAAGTTCTTTCTCTCTTAGTTCCCTTAGTTTCCTTCCAGGTAATGCAGAATTCGTTGAAGCTTCTCTAGGTTGTTTTACTTTGCAATCTTTGGTCAGAAGGAGTCTTACCCATGTTAACAGGTGAGTTAAGGTAAGAGCCCCAGACTCCTGGGCTTCCCCCAGCCCACTCCATGACTGCAAAAGAGATTTCATTGGGGGATACAGTTTGAATCACCTGAACTAGACAATTATTACAGCTTCTCTTCCAGGTTGAATATTTCAGGGCCCCTTGCCAAACAGGGGAAGATCTTGTTAAACCAAAATCCCAAATAGATTTCAAATATGCCAGAAGTTTACATGACCATAAAGACTGCTCTCCATGAGAGGCTCAGGGGCTGGGGTAGTACCTTCTAAATTCCCATGGGAAAATGAACATGCTCCAGCAACAACTTGGGAAAAGAAGAGTCCCTAAGTTTTATTGTTTGAAATTTGTCACTCAAGGATGCGAACGTATTGCTGACAATTACGTAGCATCTCAGAGCTCAGAAAGCACTTTTGCATCGATTATTTCATTTCTTGTTCATGCCGTAGGTAGACAACGTTATGTTCATTTGAGAAATGCAGCCCAGAGAGGCTCAAACCCAGCACTTTTAACTCCCAATCTCCTTCTTTTCTCAGCACCATGTGGTAAATCTTTATTAACCAGAGTGTCCAATTAACCAGAACATGCCTGTGTCTTAGGGATCATCCCAGACTGATTTTCTTTGTAGAAAATCCCAGGGAGCCACAGCCTTTCCTGCACCTCCTTTTGTTAGCTGTATGTTTTTTTAGCAGCCCAGTGAGGCCTGCATTTCAGAGCCTGTGTTGCAAAGCTCATTGCTGTGCAGGAGACGGTTATGGGCTGGGGCCTGTGTCTTCTGCCCCTTCCTGACAGACCAGGAGCTTCAGTCACTCTCTCTGAAGTTCTACTTCGCAGGAGCCTGACACAGACGACAGATCCAGGTGATCCCTATTCTTCAAGACCAAGCCAGGGAAAATCTTCCAGATGTTCTTGCTACTCACCCCGACCTTGCGGTCTTACCCTTCTGGCTGAACAAGAGACAAACAGCTCTTCTCCACTTGGCTGTGTGCGGCTTAACGAATGCGTATGAAGACCGTATAAATAATTCACATCACTCAAGAGGTGGCGAGCTGAACAAGTCCCTTCTGGTTACATTTATTTAAAGATAAGGTGAAACTAAGTGAGTGATGGCCCAGTTACAGAGGCCAGGGTCCAAAGGGGATTGGGACACTCTAAGTTACACCACCAGAGTGATTTGTGCAGTACTGTGTCAACCTAGAGATCCTGGCACCTTGGGGGAAAGGGAAATGTCTTATCTCTAAGAAAAGTGATACAGGATGAGTATTTTCCAAGTACAGCCTATAAGCTAATTCTGCAGAATCAATTTGGCTCTGCCAGGAACAAAGTTTCCGCTTTAATCTAAGAGGAACTCTGAATTAGTAACCTTGCAAATGTTGTCTTCCCTTGGAAATGTCACTAAGGGACTCTTCGAAGCATGGGTGTGGGTCCCTGGTGTGGGTCCTCTAGGTGCATGAGGTGGCACTTTCCAGAAACATGATGAACCTCCCAAGGGAGTCCAGAGTCTTTTATTGCAATCAATGGATGAGAAAAATATTGTTTTGCAACTTGAGTGAATGTGGCCTCCATGATCAAAATCTGGACTAGGAAAGCCTGTGGAGTGGCCCTAGAACAGGGCAAGGTAGAGAGGAGAGCTTTCTCCTGCTGTGAATTTACCACTCATTCCTGTATTGTAGCCACATGTTTTAATTTTTTTTCTTCTCCCTTTTCCCACAGTGCCCCCTAAATATTTCCACTGAAGACTTTTAGAACTTTGAAATAAGGAAATTGTATCTCCAGCTGACAATAAAATTTATGAAGCAAAGAATGCCTCCGTTAATACTTTCCAAACGTCTTTGTTTTTGAATGAGCAAGATGCTGAGAACCTTCCAATTCAGTAACCCTGCCTCTGACAGGCAGCAGAACAGTTAGCAAGGTTGACAGATAGATGCAGCCACACGATACAATAATCCTTGCTGCACTGAACTTTGTATTTAAACACTTATTTTATGTTTAATTAATTTCTCCAAAGAGGAAAACTGCCAGGCTGCCTTTGAAGCCGGCTGTTTGTTTAAAATATTTTGTTTTAAGAATAAGAGAAAAAAAGGAAGGAAGGAAATGGAGGGAAAATGTTTATGTTTTTCCTGTTGTTTTTTCAAATATGATGTGACATTGTGAAGAGCCCTCCTGAAAGTGCAATTTTCTGTGTGTGATGGAAGAGAGATGCACCTACGAGTCTTACATCATCAAAGAAACAGACGCGTATCTATAATTTATGCTTTGCTTTAAGCTTCTGCTGATCTGATGTGGCTTTTTTAAGACAACACAGGCAGCCCTGGCATCACTTGTCAATCATCGGGGCATGCTCAAATCGTAGACCATTAGTAGGAGAGACGGCAGAGTTTCTTTAATGACGCTTTTATATGGGGCATCCTGGCAGTGAAACAGAGAGGGTCTGATTTGATCAATGCATTAGCCTAATCACAGCGTTCCTGCTCTTAATTTCTTTTGTCGGCAATTTCCGTACATGGGTTGCGTTCAGGGTTCTGGCAAAGACCCGTTCAGAACTCCGTGTGACATGTGCAGTCACCTTGCCCGGATTTTTCTCGGTGGGAAGCGACGTCTGCAAGAGAGGGGCCGGCAGCTGGGCTGGATGGCTGCCTTTGAGTCCGTCCCGCGGTGAGGCTGGGGAAGGCCCATTCCACGCGAGCCTTGGCTTCAGCCCCGAGGTGCCTGCCAGCCCCCGTGGCAGACCCCGGCCCTGCCAATCTCAGCCCCCTCGGTGATTCTGTTCCAGTGCTCGCCAAAAGCAGAATCCGTGTATAATGAACAAGTTTCATGTTCAACATTTTAAGTGTCTATTTATGAGTCCCGGTAATTAGCCCTTTGTCTGCAATTCTGGCGATGATGATT